>NW_026016818.1:0-37836 GCF_020379485.1 Brassica napus | reverse complement strand
TATGGGAATCAAACTTGATGATTATCAAGGATTGATCCAATACTATTGTGTCTCATCTTTGCTGGAGTTTGAGTGATGTTTCAGGTTCACAATGTTGAAATGAGCTGATAATTATATGAGAGAAGATGTCCTAAGGAGTTGAAGAAGAGATGAGATGGGTGTGAAGGAGTGGAAAAAGATGGGTTAGGCGATCGACCAGGCCGTACAAGGCCGTACAGGCCGTACCATCCTTACCATGGTCGATCCATAACTCGCCAAGTCATCTTTACCCGAGTAAAAGAGTTAACGGCCAAAGGGATTTTACCATGAAGAGATGGACCGTTGGATGGCTAAGGGAGCTGGGTCTTATCCACACAGGCTGGAACAGGCTGTAAAGGCAAAAGGAACCTGGTCCAAGATGCCTTTAAACGTGTGACAGCTCCCATTGGATCAAGTTTGAATAAAGCAACCTTATCCTTGACCTCACATGCTTAGTCTCTCTGAAACCCTTGTATCTGATCTTATATATTGTAAACTCTGTCTTGATTAATAACACAACTCGATTTGATGATAATCTCTCTCTAGTTCATCATGTTTCTCTTTTACATATCATAATCATTCCATCTTCCCTTAATCTCACCATAATCTCTTTCTAAAACTCTCAATACCTGTTCTCATCTCTAAAATCACATGGTATCAGAGCCAGGTTGGCTGTGGTATTGAGGTTTCGAGTGTCTTCAGCTTCAGTCTAAACTCATTTTCTTTTCTCTTCGGATCAAACTAAACAAGATGGAGGGAACCTACAGGTCATTACGGTTCCTGTTGCTTTGAAGGGTAGTGGGAACTACCTGTGTGGTCTAGGCTTGTGAAGACAGCCATTGGGAGGCTAGGGTTATGGAGTCACATCACGGATGAGGCACCTAAACCAGTGGCCAAAGTAGGAGAGGAGGGTGAAGGTGATGGAGATCAAGTTGCTGCTGCGAGAAGAAATGGATTCAAGAAGACTTGATGGTGCTCTCAGTACTACAAGGATCCTTGAAGTCCATCTCCTAGATGCCTACAGCTACTGTGAGACTCTCCAAACACCTGGGGAAACCCTCCTGAAGACGTTTGGGAACACTACCAACCTAAGCCGGTGTTTGAGCTCAAGAGAGCCATCAACAACCTTGCGCAAGAAGAGGAGGAGTTCTCTAAGCACTTGGGAAAGTACAGGTCACTCTGGTCTGAGCTAGAGACCTTGAGGCCAAGCACCATTGATCAAGAGACGCTTATGGAGAGGCGGGAACAAGATCAAGTGTTTGGTTGATGTTGACGTGAATCCGGCCTTTGGTGATGTTATTAAGCAGTCCTAAGGTCTCCAAACCTTCCATCTATGGAGGAGGAAGTGTGTGCACAGCTTCAAAAGAAGAAGGGACTTCGCTTGTTGGAGGGGAAAAGGGAATGTGGCTCTTCCAACAAGGCTGAGGCAATCAAGCAAACAAAGGCTGCTTACCGTGGAGAGGAAAGGAAGTTCAGTGGCAACTGTGATCATTGCAAGAAGCCGGGGCATAAGAGGAGTCAGTGCTGGATCCTACACCCTCATTTGAAGCCAGCAAGTTCAACAAGGAGAGGGAGGGACGAGCTCACCTTTCTGCAGAGACTAGTGAAGCCGGGCACATCAGGAGCTGGTTCATTGGATCATGCGGGTGAAAGTGAAAGGAGAGAAGCGTAGCCCCTCACCATCAAGGAGTAGGGAAGAACATGGAGCATGAGGTGATTAGGAAGTCTGACATTGACGCCCTGATCAAAGCTCTCAAGGAGTTGGTAACACACTCAGAAACACTCTTGGTTATTCTTATGCTGCTCATGTGTTACCTAGAACTTGTGATAAGTTGCTAGAGAACTTGATAATATGAGGATTGAATCTGACTCATACAGGACCTTTACTGCTGATAGAATGCCTAGAAATGAATTCACATGCTTGATATCATCAGTAATTGAAATTGGTAAGTGAAACACCTAGAAATCACATTGCTCAAGGAAAAACACCTTGATTATTGATTCAGGTGCTTCACATCATATGATTAGTGATGATAGTCTTATAAAGAATATAGAACCTGCTCATGGACATGTAATGATTGCAAATGGTGATAGAATTCCTATTAGAGGTGTAGGGGACTTGAAACTGTTAATAAGGATTCTAAAGCCTTATACATGCCTGAGTTTACTTCTAATCTATTATCTGTTAAGAGATGTACCAATGATCTTCAATGCATGTTATTTTCAGTCCTAATGATGTGAAATTTCAGGATATTGAAAGCAGTAAGTTGATTGGGCAAGAGGTAACCAAAGGAGACCTTTATTTTTGAAGACATTCCCGTATTTCTAGTTCTAGTTGCTTGTTGAGTTCTGTGTTAAGTAGGGGTGCATTATGGCATTCTAGGCTAGGACATCCACATGTTAGAGCCTTGAGCTTAATGTTACCAGGTGTCATGTTTAAAAATAATGATTGTGAAGCTTGTATTTGGGAGAAACATTGTAAGACTGTGTTCAAGAGGTCCACTACTATCTATGATAAATGCTTTGATCTTATTCATTCTGATGTATGGACTGCTCCCTGCCTATCTAGAGATAATTACAAGTACTTTGTCACATTATAGATGAAAAATCTAAATACACCTGGATAACCATAATCAAAACAAAAGATAGGGTTCTTGATGCATTTAAAAACTTTCAATCATATGTTTCTAACCAGTATAATGCCAAGATTAAGATTTCAGGTCTGATAATGGTGGAGAGTATACTGGCAATGCATTCAAGAACCATCTAGCTCAACATGGGATACTTCATCAAACAAGTTGCCCTTACACGCCTCAACAGAATGGAGTGTGGCTGAAAGAAAGAATAGACATCTTATGGAAGTGGCTAGATCAATGATGTTTCAGATGAGTGTGCCAAAGAGATTTTGAGTGGATGCTGTGATTACTGCTTGCTACCTAATCAATAGGATACCAACCAGGATCTTAGAAGATAAGCCCCATTTGAAGTTCTCAACAACAAGCCGCCGGTACTAGATCACCTAAGAGTCTTTGGGGTATAAGCTATGTTCTTGTCCGGGAGAGATAAGAAACAAGCTGGAAGCAAAGAGTATCAAGGCTATGATGATAGGATACTCAACTACACAGAAGGGATACAAGTGCTTTGTTCCAGAAACAAGAAGGGTACTTGTATCTAGAGATGTCAAGTTCTTTGAAGAGAAGAGCTACTATGAGGACAAAGATTGGAAAGAGCTGGAGGATCTGTCACAACCTTCAGATAGGGCTACAAGCTTGAGACAGATACTAGAAGGTCTTCTTGGGATGGAATGTCCCAGGAGTCAAACGAAGATCAGTCACCTGAAGTACAGGAAGCTGAAGAACCATCTCACCTTGATCATGAGGGAGGGAATGGAACTGAGGAGGTGGATGAGAGTCAAGGTTTTGCGCATCATCCTGATCAAAGTGGAGTGAACGAAGTAGTGAAGAGCGTAATGAGTTGCCAGAACAAGGAGAAGTTGAAACAACTGAAGTAGAAGCACCAGAGCAAACACAAACTGAGGTACCATTAAGGAGAAGCACACGGCTAAAGAGAGATGCTTCCAACTGGGTAAACACGAGAGTGTACTACAATGCCCAGGCTGTGGAGCATCCCTCTCAGGCTGTGTGTTCTTTTGCCTATTATCCAAAGGAGCATTGTGCATTCATGATGAGCTTAGATGAAAGCAGTATACCAAGATCATATGAAGAAGCAATGCAGTATGAAGACCGGAAAGAATCAGTGAGTGATGAAGCCAATGCCATGATAAAGAATGACACTTGGTTGTTTGAAGTGAGTTACCAAAAGGGAGAAGGGCAGTAACAAGCAAGTGGATATTTACTATTAAGTATCTACCTGATGGAACCATTGATAGAAAGAAAGACAAGACTGGTGGCTAGAGGATACACTCAAACATATGGGGAAGACTACATTGATACCTTTGCTCCTGTTGCCAAGTTACATACAATAAGAATTGTATTGTCTCTTGCTGTGAATCTTGAGTGGGAGCTTTGGCAGATGGATGTGAAGAATGCATTTTTCAAGGAACTAGAAGATGAAGTGTATATGTAATCCACCACCAGGTCTTGAGCATCTTGTACAACCAGGGAATGTGTTGAGGCTCAAGAAAGAAAGCTATATGGGTTGAAGCAATCACTAGAGCATGGTACAACAAGCTGAGCACTACTTTAAATGGGCGTGGATTTAAGAAGTCAGAATTGGATCACACCCTTTCACTCTCACTACACCTTCAGGTATCATCTGTCTACTTGTATATGTTGATGACATTATCATAACAGGTAGTGATAAGGCTGGTATAAAAGCCACAAGGAGTTTTTTGAAATCTGTGTTGAATCAAAGACTAGGAGAGATGAAATACTTCCTTGGAATTGAGTTGTGTAGATCTAAGGAAGGATTGTTCATTCCCAAAGGAAGTATACGCTTGATCTTTTGAAAGATGCAGGTATACAAGGAGATAAGACAGCAAAGATGCCCCTTGAAGATGGATACAAGATTCCAGTGAGAGGGGGAGATTGAAGATAGCAAGGCCTTCCATGATCCAAAGCTATACAGGAAGCTGGTAGGGAAGCTCATCTATCTCACATCACAAGACCAGACATATGCTTTGCTGTGAATCAAGTGAGCCAGCATATGCAAGTCCCAAAGGAACATCACTGGGCCATGGTGGAGAGACTTCTCTTGATCTGAACGGACATCAAGCCTGGAGTGTGGATGGGAATGTAACAAGAGTACTGAAGTGGTGGGATATTGTGACGCTGATTGGGCTGGAGATAGAGCAGACAGAAGATCAACCACCGGCTATTGTACATTCATTGGAGGCAACTTAGTGACTTGGAAGAGTAAGAAGCAGAAGGTGGTGTTGTCCTGCTCAAGTGCTGAAGCTGAGTATAGAGCCAATGCTGAAGCTTACCAATGAGTTGGTTTGGATCAAGGGATCTTGAAGCATTTGGAGATAGAGCAAGCAACTCCAATGACCATGCATTGTGATAACCAAGAAGCTATACACATTGCAACTAACTCAGTCTTCCATGAGAGAACCAAGCACATTGAAGTGATTGCCACAAAGTGAGGCAGATGATTGTCTTGGGAGTGATCTGCCATGCTATACAAGGAGTGAGGATCAACTTGCGGATGTGTTCACCAAGGCTGCAAGACAAAGACTATGGAGTCCTTCATACCAGATTGGGACTCATAGATCTTTCTCCAAGGAGCTGATCCCTTTGTCATGAGGTCTTTACTCTTTTTCCCTCATCAAGTTTTTGTCCCAATGGGTTTTCTTTGGTGAGGTTTTTAATGAGGAAGATCTCATGGCTGTTCCAAGCTTAACTAAGTTACTAAGTTAAGCTTGAGGGGGAGTGTTGAAATGAGCTGATCAATATAGAGAGAGATGTCCTAAGGAGTTGAAGAAGAAGAGATGAGATGGGTGAAGGAATGGAAAAGATGGGTTCGGATCGAAGGCCGTACAAGGCCGTACAGGCCGTACCATCCGTACATGGTCGATCCATAACTCGCCAAGTCATCTTTTACCGAGTGTAACAGGAGTAACGGCCAAAGGGGATTTTACCATAAGAGATGACCGTTTGGATGGCTAAGGGAGCTGGGTTTATCCACACAGGCTGGAACAGGCTGTAAAGGCAAAAGGAACCTGGTCCAAGATGCCTTTAAACGTGTGACAGCTCCCATTGGATCAAGTTTGATTAAAGCAACCTTATCCTTGACCTCACATGCTTAGTCTCTTGAAACCCTTGTATCTGATCTTATAATTGAAACTCTGTCTTGATTAATAAAACAACTCGATTTGATGACAATCTCTCTCTAGGTCATCATGTCTCTTTTACATATCATAAATCATCCCATCTTCCCTTAATCTCACCATAATCTCTTTCTAAACTCTCAATACCTGTTCTCATCTCTAAAATCACACACAAGATGTGTTCTGGTTCACCATCCATCCGAGTTGAAAGTAGGAGACTTTTGCCCATTGTGTGTGCAATGGAGAGTTGAGAAAGAAGTGGTGATGCGCCACTGGGTGAAGTCTCACTGAAGCTCACTTGCAAGCTTGGACCTATACCATCCAGCTTGAGGAGGGGAGTTTAGTGAGCTATCAGCCGGTTCAGAAGGTCGTTGCAGCCAACTGAGAAGAAGTAGCCCTCGGTCTGCAGGTGGCGTGTCTAGGCAAAAAGAGAGTGTTCAGAGCACTCTTGGCTGTAAAGATGAAGACTCTATCAGTGCGGGGGCTTCTAGTGTGAGGTGGCTGAAGAGGTGGTGAAGCTTCACACAAGCACTCCATTGAAGAGGCGAGTTCAAAAGGTTTGTTGCAATGGTGTGATTGGGGGATCAAGAAGCATCCTTCCAATGCTTGACTTGTAAACATGTCAAGCTTGAGGGGGAGTGTTGAGAAGCTTCTATGATCTAGAGTCTTTGGGTGATATCAAGAGAGGAGCAGATCAGTTATGAAGCATAATGAGGATGAAGAAGCAATCACCAATGCGGCTCTAGAGTGAGAGTGATTGGTACTACAGTTTAAGCATCCTGTCATGAAGGTTTCAGTTAACATGGTGGTGACTCATAAAGGAAGAAGCAGCAAGACTCAGCTTGTATCTATCAAGGAAGATTTTGTGAGTCCGAGCACTTGATCACAACAAGATGGTTGGAGAAAGGGGGAGAGACCAAGATCTGTCTAAGAAGAGTACAAGAGTGTGATGATAAGCAAGAGGAGTGGGTTCTATCTTGCATCACATGAGGGCCATGATCCAGAGTCTTTGTGTCCCTTACATTGTTGGTAAGGCACAAAGATCACGGCCAATCCTAGGCCTTGGAGGTTACTCTTTTTCCCTCATCAAGGTTTTTGTCCCAAGGGTTTCCTTGGTGAGAGTTTTAATGAGGAAGTTCTTCAAGGTTCCAAGCTTGATTAGGATCAACTAAAGTCAAGCTTGAGGGGGAGTGTTAACTTGAAGAGAAGAAATGGAGAAACTAAAAAGGTGTTGAGTGAGTGGGGCTTGTGCAAAAGATAGGGCAAGGTGTCCAGAAGGTCATGATGGAGTGCAAAGTTAGGGCCAAGTCTAGGAGAGACTTAGAGTGTATTTGGGAGCAAATGAGCGAGTGTGAAAAGATAGGGAGAGGGGGGGGCAGTGACGGAAGTGTACGGACAGTACGGATCTGTACGGACCAGGGCGACCCAGATTTGCATAATCGGCATTTGAGAAGTTTGGAGTTGTACAAAAATAGGGCGAAACCGACGTCCCAGGAAAGCTTGTGAATGTCTGGGCAAGGTTTGAGAGTTATAAAGTGGTCCCAGTCTTGTGGATAGGTTCTGATCAGATGCATCAAAGGAAGAATCAGAAGATGCCATGGAGTGTGATTGGCTCGTAGTTGGTCATGGGACAGCTGCCCTGGCCTTCGGCTGTTAAAGACAAGAGGGAGCCACGACATGAACCTGGACTGATCTGTGGACAGATTAGGAGGAACTAAGGAGAGCCAATCACAGTCAGCCTTCCCCATTTTTGAATTAAACCAATCAGGGCTCCATATCCTCTTAACCAATCAGCATCAACTACTCAGATTGCAACAAGACCAGCTCATCTTACACCATCCATCCTCTTAGTTATATCAACATTAGATATAGAGTTTCTGATGTGTAAACCTGTGTAAGTTATAAATAAGCATGATGGACGACGAAATTGTCTCTCTAAGAGAGAGGGGGGATTTCCCATCCTCCTTCATCAATGAAAGGGTTTTGAAAACCAGAACACAAAATTTCTATTCTCTAGTCTAATCTCTCAGTCTCTCAGTCTCTTAATCTCTGTTTCTAAGTCTCTTATACACTCATAAACACTCTCATCAATCTCTGTTCTTAAATCACCATTTAAAAGCTCTCACTTGCTCCATTGGAGCTTATAACATTCAACACACAACCAAGTAGTTACTCTATAAAACTCACACAATTCTTCGTCGTTCCAATCAAACCAGGATGAATCACTTGTCAAAAGCTTGATTTGGATACATAAAGTGGTGGAGAATCACCAGAAGTTGAATAAATCTCATAGGAGTTGGCATGAAGAAGTTATCCCACTTTCAAATCAGGTGATTCCAGTTCCCAGTTTGGGAATAGCACAGCTTCTTTGTCGTTCCAATCAAACCAGGATGAATCACTTTGTAAGAAGCTTGATTTGGAACATAAAGTGGTGGAGAATCACCAGGAAGTTGAATAAATCTCATAGGAGTTGGCATGAAGAAGTTATCCCACTTTCAAATCAGGTGATTCCAGATTTCAAGTTTGGGAATAGCACAGCTTCTTCGTCGTTCCAATCAAACCAGGATGAATCACTTTGTGAAAAGCTTGATTTGGATACATAAAGTGGTGGAGAATCACCAGGAAGTTGAATAAATCTCATAGGAGTTGGCATGAAGAAGTATCCCACTTTCAAATCAGGTGATTCCAGTTTCCCAGTTTGGGAATAGCACAGCTTCTTCGTCGTTCCAATCAAACCAGGATGAATCACTTTGTAAGAAGCTTGATTTGGATACAAAAGTGGTGGAGAATCACCAGGAAGTTGAATAAATCTCAGGAGTTGGCAAGAAGAAGTTATCCCACTTTCAAATCAGGTGATTCCAGTTTCCCGTTTGGGAATAGCACAGCTTCTTCGTCGTTCCAATCAACCAGGATGAATCACTTTGTGAAGAAGCTTGATTTGGATACATAAAGTGGTGGAGAATCACCAGGAATTTGAATAAATCTCATAGGAGTTGGCATGAAGAAGTTATCCCACTTTCAAAATCAGGTGATTCCAGTTTCCCAGTTTGGGAATAGCACAGCTTCTTCGTCGTTCCAATCAAACCAGGATGAATCACTGTAAGAAGCTTGATTTGGATACATAAAGTGGTGGAGAATCACCAGGAAGTTGAATAAATCTCATAGGAGTTGGCATGAAGAAGTTATCCCACTTTCAAATCAGGTGATTCCAGTTTCCCAGTTTGGGAATAGCACAGCTTCTTCGTCGTTCCAATCAAACCAGGATGAATCACTTTGTAAGAAGCTTGATTTGGATACATAAAGTGGTGGAGAATCACCAGGAAGTTGAATAAATCTCATAGGAGTTGGCAAGAAGAAGTTATCCCACTTTCAAATCAGGTGATTCCAGTTTCCCAGTTTGGGAATAGCACAGCTTCTTCGTCGTTCCAATCAAACCAGGATGAATCACTTTGGAAAGCTTGATTTGGATACATAAAGTGGTGGAGAATCACCAGGAAGTTGAATAAATCTCATAGGAGTTGGCATGAAGAAGTTATCCACTTTTAAATCAGGTGATTCCAGTTTCCCAGTTTGGGAATAGCACAGCTTCTTCGTCGTTCCAATCAAACCAGGATGAATCACTTGTAAGAAGCTTGATTTGGATACATAAAGTGGTGGAGAATCACCAGGAAGTTGAATAAATCTCATAGGAGTTGGCATGAAGAAGTTATCCCACTTTCAAATCAGGTGATTCCAGTTCCCAGTTTGGGAATAGCACAGCTTCTTCGTCGTTCCAATCAAACCAGGATGAATCACTTTGTGAAGAAGCTTGATTTGGATACATAAAGTGGTGGAGAATCACCAGGAAGTTGAATAAATCTCATAGGAGTTGGCATGAAGAAGAAGTTATCCCACTTTCAAATCAGGTGATTCCAGTTTCCCAGTTTGGGAATAGCACAGCTTCTTCGTCGTTCCAAAAACCAGGATGAATCACTTTGTAAGAAGCTTGATTGGATACATAAAGTGGTGGAGAATCACCAGGAAGTTGAATAAATCTCATAGGAGTTGGCAAGAAGAAGTTATCCCACTTTCAAATCAGGTGATTCCAGTTTCCCAGTTTGGGAATAGCACAGCTTCTTCGTCGTTCCAATCAAACCAGGATGAATCACTTTTGAAAAGCTTGATTGGATACATAAAGTGGTGGAGAATCACCAGGAAGTTGAATAAATCTCATAGGAGTTGGCATGAAGAAGTTATCCCACTTTCAAATCAGGTGATTCCAGTTTCCAGTTTGGGAATAGCACAGCTTCTTCGTCGTTCCAATCAAACCAGGATGAATCACTTTGTAAGAAGCTTGATTTGGATACATAAAGTGGTGGAGAATCACCAGGAAGTTGAATAAATCTCATAGGAGTTGGCAATGAAGAAGTTATCCCACTTTCAAATCAGGTGATTCCAGTTTCCCGTTTGGGAATAGCACAGCTTCTTCGTCGTTCCAATCAAACCAGGATGAATCACTTTGTGAAAAAGCTTGATTTGGATACATAAAAGGGGGAGAATCACCAGGAAGTTGAATAAATCTCATAGGAGTTGGCATGAAGAAGTTATCCCACTTTCAAATCAGGTGATTCCAGTTTCCCAGTTTGGGAATAGCACAGCTTCTTCGTCGTTCCAATCAAACCAGGATGAATCACTTTGTGAAGAAGCTTGATTTGGATACATAAAGTGGTGGAGAATCACCAGGAAGTTGAATAAATCTCATAGGAGTTGGCATGAAGAAGTTATCCCACTTTCAAATCAGGTGATTCCAGTTTCCCAGTTTGGGAATAGCACAGCTTCTTCGTCGTTCCAATCAAACCAGGATGAATCACTTTGTGAGAAGCTTGATTTGGATACATAAAGTGGTGGAGAATCACCAGGAAGTTGAATAAATCTCATAGGAGTTGGCATGAAGAAGTTATCCCACTTTCAAATCAGGTGATTCCAGTTTCCCAGTTTGGGAATAGCACAGCTTCTTCGTCGTTCCAATCAAACCAGGATGAATCACTTTGTAAGAAGCTTGATTTGGATACATAAAGTGGTGGAGAATCACCAGGAAGTTGAATAAATCTCATAGGAGTTGGCATGAAGAAGTTATCCCACTTTCAAATCAGGTGATTCCAGTTTCCCAGTTTGGGAATAGCACAGCTTCTTCGTCGTTCCAATCAAACCAGGATGAATCACTTTGTGAGAAGCTTGATTTGGATACATAAAGTGGTGGAGAATCACCAGGAAGTTGAATAAATCTCATAGGAGTTGGCATGAAGAAGTTATCCCACTTTCAAATCAGGTGATTCCAGTTTCCCAGTTTGGGAATAGCACAGCTTCTTCGTCGTTCCAATCAAACCAGGATGAATCACTTTGTAAAAAGCTTGATTTGGATACATAAAGTGGTGGAGAATCACCAGGAAGTTGAATAAATCTCATAGGAGTTGGCATGAAGAAGTTATCCCACTTTCAAATCAGGTGATTCCAGTTTCCCAGTTTGGGAATAGCACAGCTTCTTCGTCGTTCCAATCAAACCAGGATGAATCACTTTGTAAGAAGCTTGATTTGGATACATAAAGTGGTGGAGAATCACCAGGAAGTTGAATAAATCTCATAGGAGTTGGCATGAAGAAGTTATCCCACTTTCAAATCAGGTGATTCCAGTTTCCCAGTTTGGGAATAGCACAGCTTCTTCGTCGTTCCAATCAAACCAGGATGAATCACTTTGTGAAAGCTTGATTTGGATACATAAAGTGGTGGAGAATCACCAGGAAGTTGAATAAATCTCATAGGAGTTGGCATGAAGAAGTTATCCCACTTTCAAATCAGGTGATTCCAGTTTCCCAGTTTGGGAATAGCACAGCTTCTTCGTCGTTCCAATCAAACCAGGATGAATCACTTTGTAAGAAGCTTGATTTGGATACATAAAGTGGTGGAGAATCACCAGGAAGTTGAATAAATCTCATAGGAGTTGGCATGAAGAAGTTATCCCACTTTCAAATCAGGTGATTCCAGTTTCCCAGTTTGGGAATAGCACAGCTTCTTCGTCGTTCCAATCAAACCAGGATGAATCACTTTGTGAAAAGCTTGATTTGGATACATAAAGTGGTGGAGAATCACCAGGAAGTTGAATAAATCTCATAGGAGTTGGCATGAAGAAGTTATCCCACTTTCAAATCAGGTGATTCCAGTTTCCCAGTTTGGGAATAGCACAGCTTCTTCGTCGTTCCAATCAAACCAGGATGAATCACTTTGTAAGAAGCTTGATTTGGATACATAAAGTGGTGGAGAATCACCAGGAAGTTGAATAAATCTCATAGGAGTTGGCATGAAGAAGTTATCCCACTTTCAAATCAGGTGATTCCAGTTTCCCAGTTTGGGAATAGCACAGCTTCTTCGTCGTTCCAATCAAACCAGGATGAATCACTTTGTAAGAAGCTTGATTTGGATACATAAAGTGGTGGAGAATCACCAGGAAGTTGAATAAATCTCATAGGAGTTGGCATGAAGAAGTTATCCCACTTTCAAATCAGGTGATTCCAGTTTCCCAGTTTGGGAATAGCACAGCTTCTTCGTCGTTCCAATCAAACCAGGATGAATCACTTTGTGAAAAGCTTGATTTGGATACATAAAGTGGTGGAGAATCACCAGGAAGTTGAATAAATCTCATAGGAGTTGGCATGAAGAAGTTATCCCACTTTCAAATCAGGTGATTCCAGTTTCCCAGTTTGGGAATAGCACAGCTTCTTCGTCGTTCCAATCAAACCAGGATGAATCACTTTGTAAGAAGCTTGATTTGGATACATAAAGTGGTGGAGAATCACCAGGAAGTTGAATAAATCTCATAGGAGTTGGCATGAAGAAGTTATCCCACTTTCAAATCAGGTGATTCCAGTTTCCCAGTTTGGGAATAGCACAGCTTCTTCGTCGTTCCAATCAAACCAGGATGAATCACTTTGTGAAAAGCTTGATTTGGATACATAAAGTGGTGGAGAATCACCAGGAAGTTGAATAAATCTCATAGGAGTTGGCATGAAGAAGTTATCCCACTTTCAAATCAGGTGATTCCAGTTTCCCAGTTTGGGAATAGCACAGCTTCTTCGTCGTTCCAATCAAACCAGGATGAATCACTTTGTAAAAGCTTGATTTGGATACATAAAGTGGTGGAGAATCACCAGGAAGTTGAATAAATCTCATAGGAGTTGGCATGAAGAAGTTATCCCACTTTCAAATCAGGTGATTCCAGTTTCCCAGTTTGGGAATAGCACAGCTTCTTCGTCGTTCCAATCAAACCAGGATGAATCACTTTGTGAAAAGCTTGATTTGGATACATAAAGTGGTGGAGAATCACCAGGAAGTTGAATAAATCTCATAGGAGTTGGCATGAAGAAGTTATCCCACTTTCAAATCAGGTGATTCCAGTTTC
Source organism: Brassica napus (assembly GCF_020379485.1). Classification (NCBI taxonomy): domain Eukaryota; kingdom Viridiplantae; phylum Streptophyta; class Magnoliopsida; order Brassicales; family Brassicaceae; genus Brassica; species Brassica napus. The sequence continues at coordinate 24,598 of NW_026016818.1, read as the reverse complement.
CCAGTTTGGGAATAGCACAGCTTCTTTCGTCGTTCCAATCAAACCAGGATGAATCACTTTGTAAGAAGCTTGATTTGGATACATAAAGTGGTGGAGAATCACCAGGAAGTTGAATAAATCTCATAGGAGTTGGCATGAAGAAGTTATCCCACTTTCAAATCAGGTGATTCCAGTTTCCCAGTTTGGGAATAGCACAGCTTCTTCGTCGTTCCAATCAAACCAGGATGAATCACTTTGTGAGAAGCTTGATTTGGATACATAAAGTGGTGGAGAATCACCAGGAAGTTGAATAAATCTCATAGGAGTTGGCATGAAGAAGTTATCCCACTTTCAAATCAGGTGATTCCAGTTTCCCAGTTTGGGAATAGCACAGCTTCTTCGTCGTTCCAATCAAACCAGGATGAATCACTTTGTAAGAAGCTTGATTTGGATACATAAAGTGGTGGAGAATCACCAGGAAGTTGAATAAATCTCATAGGAGTTGGCATGAAGAAGTTATCCCACTTTCAAATCAGGTGATTCCAGTTTCCCAGTTTGGGAATAGCACAGCTTCTTCGTCGTTCCAATCAAACCAGGATGAATCACTTTGTGAAAAGCTTGATTTGGATACATAAAGTGGTGGAGAATCACCAGGAAGTTGAATAAATCTCATAGGAGTTGGCATGAAGAAGTTATCCCACTTTCAAATCAGGTGATTCCAGTTTCCCAGTTTGGGAATAGCACAGCTTCTTCGTCGTTCCAATCAAACCAGGATGAATCACTTTGTAAGAAGCTTGATTTGGATACATAAAGTGGTGGAGAATCACCAGGAAGTTGAATAAATCTCATAGGAGTTGGCATGAAGAAGTTATCCCACTTTCAAATCAGGTGATTCCAGTTTCCCAGTTTGGGAATAGCACAGCTTCTTCGTCGTTCCAATCAAACCAGGATGAATCACTTTGTAAGAAGCTTGATTTGGATACATAAAGTGGTGGAGAATCACCAGGAAGTTGAATAAATCTCATAGGAGTTGGCATGAAGAAGTTATCCCACTTTCAAATCAGGTGATTCCAGTTTCCCAGTTTGGGAATAGCACAGCTTCTTCGTCGTTCCAATCAAACCAGGATGAATCACTTTGTAAAAGCTTGATTTGGATACATAAAGTGGTGGAGAATCACCAGGAAGTTGAATAAATCTCATAGGAGTTGGCATGAAGAAGTTATCCCACTTTCAAATCAGGTGATTCCAGTTTCCCAGTTTGGGAATAGCACAGCTTCTTCGTCGTTCCAATCAAACCAGGATGAATCACTTTGTAAAAGCTTGATTTGGATACATAAAGTGGTGGAGAATCACCAGGAAGTTGAATAAATCTCATAGGAGTTGGCATGAAGAAGTTATCCCACTTTCAAATCAGGTGATTCCAGTTTCCCAGTTTGGGAATAGCACAGCTTCTTCGTCGTTCCAATCAAACCAGGATGAATCACTTTGTAAGAAGCTTGATTTGGATACATAAAGTGGTGGAGAATCACCAGGAAGTTGAATAAATCTCATAGGAGTTGGCATGAAGAAGTTATCCCACTTTCAAATCAGGTGATTCCAGTTTCCCAGTTTGGGAATAGCACAGCTTCTTCGTCGTTCCAATCAAACCAGGATGAATCACTTTGTAAGAAGCTTGATTTGGATACATAAAGTGGTGGAGAATCACCAGGAAGTTGAATAAATCTCATAGGAGTTGGCATGAAGAAGTTATCCCACTTTCAAATCAGGTGATTCCAGTTTCCCAGTTTGGGAATAGCACAGCTTCTTCGTCGTTCCAATCAAACCAGGATGAATCACTTTGTAAGAAGCTTGATTTGGATACATAAAGTGGTGGAGAATCACCAGGAAGTTGAATAAATCTCATAGGAGTTGGCATGAAGAAGTTATCCCACTTTCAAATCAGGTGATTCCAGTTTCCCAGTTTGGGAATAGCACAGCTTCTTCGTCGTTCCAATCAAACCAGGATGAATCACTTTGTAAGAAGCTTGATTTGGATACATAAAGTGGTGGAGAATCACCAGGAAGTTGAATAAATCTCATAGGAGTTGGCATGAAGAAGTTATCCCACTTTCAAATCAGGTGATTCCAGTTTCCCAGTTTGGGAATAGCACAGCTTCTTCGTCGTTCCAATCAAACCAGGATGAATCACTTTGTAAGAAGCTTGATTTGGATACATAAAGTGGTGGAGAATCACCAGGAAGTTGAATAAATCTCATAGGAGTTGGCATGAAGAAGTTATCCCACTTTCAAATCAGGTGATTCCAGTTTCCCAGTTTGGGAATAGCACAGCTTCTTCGTCGTTCCAATCAAACCAGGATGAATCACTTTGTAAGAAGCTTGATTTGGATACATAAAGTGGTGGAGAATCACCAGGAAGTTGAATAAATCTCATAGGAGTTGGCATGAAGAAGTTATCCCACTTTCAAATCAGGTGATTCCAGTTTCCCAGTTTGGGAATAGCACAGCTTCTTCGTCGTTCCAATCAAACCAGGATGAATCACTTTGTAAGAAGCTTGATTTGGATACATAAAGTGGTGGAGAATCACCAGGAAGTTGAATAAATCTCATAGGAGTTGGCATGAAGAAGTTATCCCACTTTCAAATCAGGTGATTCCAGTTTCCCAGTTTGGGAATAGCACAGCTTCTTCGTCGTTCCAATCAAACCAGGATGAATCACTTTGTAAGAAGCTTGATTTGGATACATAAAGTGGTGGAGAATCACCAGGAAGTTGAATAAATCTCATAGGAGTTGGCATGAAGAAGTTATCCCACTTTCAAATCAGGTGATTCCAGTTTCCCAGTTTGGGAATAGCACAGCTTCTTCGTCGTTCCAATCAAACCAGGATGAATCACTTTGTAAGAAGCTTGATTTGGATACATAAAGTGGTGGAGAATCACCAGGAAGTTGAATAAATCTCATAGGAGTTGGCATGAAGAAGTTATCCCACTTTCAAATCAGGTGATTCCAGTTTCCCAGTTTGGGAATAGCACAGCTTCTTCGTCGTTCCAATCAAACCAGGATGAATCACTTTGTAAGAAGCTTGATTTGGATACATAAAGTGGTGGAGAATCACCAGGAAGTTGAATAAATCTCATAGGAGTTGGCATGAAGAAGTTATCCCACTTTCAAATCAGGTGATTCCAGTTTCCCAGTTTGGGAATAGCACAGCTTCTTCGTCGTTCCAATCAAACCAGGATGAATCACTTTGTAAGAAGCTTGATTTGGATACATAAAGTGGTGGAGAATCACCAGGAAGTTGAATAAATCTCATAGGAGTTGGCATGAAGAAGTTATCCCACTTTCAAATCAGGTGATTCCAGTTTCCCAGTTTGGGAATAGCACAGCTTCTTCGTCGTTCCAATCAAACCAGGATGAATCACTTTGTAAGAAGCTTGATTTGGATACATAAAGTGGTGGAGAATCACCAGGAAGTTGAATAAATCTCATAGGAGTTGGCATGAAGAAGTTATCCCACTTTCAAATCAGGTGATTCCAGTTTCCCAGTTTGGGAATAGCACAGCTTCTTCGTCGTTCCAATCAAACCAGGATGAATCACTTTGTAAGAAGCTTGATTTGGATACATAAAGTGGTGGAGAATCACCAGGAAGTTGAATAAATCTCATAGGAGTTGGCATGAAGAAGTTATCCCACTTTCAAATCAGGTGATTCCAGTTTCCCAGTTTGGGAATAGCACAGCTTCTTCGTCGTTCCAATCAAACCAGGATGAATCACTTTGTAAGAAGCTTGATTTGGATACATAAAGTGGTGGAGAATCACCAGGAAGTTGAATAAATCTCATAGGAGTTGGCATGAAGAAGTTATCCCACTTTCAAATCAGGTGATTCCAGTTTCCCAGTTTGGGAATAGCACAGCTTCTTCGTCGTTCCAATCAAACCAGGATGAATCACTTTGTAAGAAGCTTGATTTGGATACATAAAGTGGTGGAGAATCACCAGGAAGTTGAATAAATCTCATAGGAGTTGGCATGAAGAAGTTATCCCACTTTCAAATCAGGTGATTCCAGTTTCCCAGTTTGGGAATAGCACAGCTTCTTCGTCGTTCCAATCAAACCAGGATGAATCACTTTGTAAGAAGCTTGATTTGGATACATAAAGTGGTGGAGAATCACCAGGAAGTTGAATAAATCTCATAGGAGTTGGCATGAAGAAGTTATCCCACTTTCAAATCAGGTGATTCCAGTTTCCCAGTTTGGGAATAGCACAGCTTCTTCGTCGTTCCAATCAAACCAGGATGAATCACTTTGTAAGAAGCTTGATTTGGATACATAAAGTGGTGGAGAATCACCAGGAAGTTGAATAAATCTCATAGGAGTTGGCATGAAGAAGTTATCCCACTTTCAAATCAGGTGATTCCAGTTTCCCAGTTTGGGAATAGCACAGCTTCTTCGTCGTTCCAATCAAACCAGGATGAATCACTTTGTAAGAAGCTTGATTTGGATACATAAAGTGGTGGAGAATCACCAGGAAGTTGAATAAATCTCATAGGAGTTGGCATGAAGAAGTTATCCCACTTTCAAATCAGGTGATTCCAGTTTCCCAGTTTGGGAATAGCACAGCTTCTTCGTCGTTCCAATCAAACCAGGATGAATCACTTTGTAAGAAGCTTGATTTGGATACATAAAGTGGTGGAGAATCACCAGGAAGTTGAATAAATCTCATAGGAGTTGGCATGAAGAAGTTATCCCACTTTCAAATCAGGTGATTCCAGTTTCCCAGTTTGGGAATAGCACAGCTTCTTCGTCGTTCCAATCAAACCAGGATGAATCACTTTGTAAGAAGCTTGATTTGGATACATAAAGTGGTGGAGAATCACCAGGAAGTTGAATAAATCTCATAGGAGTTGGCATGAAGAAGTTATCCCACTTTCAAATCAGGTGATTCCAGTTTCCCAGTTTGGGAATAGCACAGCTTCTTCGTCGTTCCAATCAAACCAGGATGAATCACTTTGTAAGAAGCTTGATTTGGATACATAAAGTGGTGGAGAATCACCAGGAAGTTGAATAAATCTCATAGGAGTTGGCATGAAGAAGTTATCCCACTTTCAAATCAGGTGATTCCAGTTTCCCAGTTTGGGAATAGCACAGCTTCTTCGTCGTTCCAATCAAACCAGGATGAATCACTTTGTAAGAAGCTTGATTTGGATACATAAAGTGGTGGAGAATCACCAGGAAGTTGAATAAATCTCATAGGAGTTGGCATGAAGAAGTTATCCCACTTTCAAATCAGGTGATTCCAGTTTCCCAGTTTGGGAATAGCACAGCTTCTTCGTCGTTCCAATCAAACCAGGATGAATCACTTTGTAAGAAGCTTGATTTGGATACATAAAGTGGTGGAGAATCACCAGGAAGTTGAATAAATCTCATAGGAGTTGGCATGAAGAAGTTATCCCACTTTCAAATCAGGTGATTCCAGTTTCCCAGTTTGGGAATAGCACAGCTTCTTCGTCGTTCCAATCAAACCAGGATGAATCACTTTGTAAGAAGCTTGATTTGGATACATAAAGTGGTGGAGAATCACCAGGAAGTTGAATAAATCTCATAGGAGTTGGCATGAAGAAGTTATCCCACTTTCAAATCAGGTGATTCCAGTTTCCCAGTTTGGGAATAGCACAGCTTCTTCGTCGTTCCAATCAAACCAGGATGAATCACTTTGTAAGAAGCTTGATTTGGATACATAAAGTGGTGGAGAATCACCAGGAAGTTGAATAAATCTCATAGGAGTTGGCATGAAGAAGTTATCCCACTTTCAAATCAGGTGATTCCAGTTTCCCAGTTTGGGAATAGCACAGCTTCTTCGTCGTTCCAATCAAACCAGGATGAATCACTTTGTAAGAAGCTTGATTTGGATACATAAAGTGGTGGAGAATCACCAGGAAGTTGAATAAATCTCATAGGAGTTGGCATGAAGAAGTTATCCCACTTTCAAATCAGGTGATTCCAGTTTCCCAGTTTGGGAATAGCACAGCTTCTTCGTCGTTCCAATCAAACCAGGATGAATCACTTTGTAAGAAGCTTGATTTGGATACATAAAGTGGTGGAGAATCACCAGGAAGTTGAATAAATCTCATAGGAGTTGGCATGAAGAAGTTATCCCACTTTCAAATCAGGTGATTCCAGTTTCCCAGTTTGGGAATAGCACAGCTTCTTCGTCGTTCCAATCAAACCAGGATGAATCACTTTGTAAGAAGCTTGATTTGGATACATAAAGTGGTGGAGAATCACCAGGAAGTTGAATAAATCTCATAGGAGTTGGCATGAAGAAGTTATCCCACTTTCAAATCAGGTGATTCCAGTTTCCCAGTTTGGGAATAGCACAGCTTCTTCGTCGTTCCAATCAAACCAGGATGAATCACTTTGTGAAAAGCTTGATTTGGATACATAAAGTGGTGGAGAATCACCAGGAAGTTGAATAAATCTCATAGGAGTTGGCATGAAGAAGTTATCCCACTTTCAAATCAGGTGATTCCAGTTTCCCAGTTTGGGAATAGCACAGCTTCTTCGTCGTTCCAATCAAACCAGGATGAATCACTTTGTAAGAAGCTTGATTTGGATACATAAAGTGGTGGAGAATCACCAGGAAGTTGAATAAATCTCATAGGAGTTGGCATGAAGAAGTTATCCCACTTTCAAATCAGGTGATTCCAGTTTCCCAGTTTGGGAATAGCACAGCTTCTTCGTCGTTCCAATCAAACCAGGATGAATCACTTTGTAAGAAGCTTGATTTGGATACATAAAGTGGTGGAGAATCACCAGGAAGTTGAATAAATCTCATAGGAGTTGGCATGAAGAAGTTATCCCACTTTCAAATCAGGTGATTCCAGTTTCCCAGTTTGGGAATAGCACAGCTTCTTCGTCGTTCCAATCAAACCAGGATGAATCACTTTGTAAGAAGCTTGATTTGGATACATAAAGTGGTGGAGAATCACCAGGAAGTTGAATAAATCTCATAGGAGTTGGCATGAAGAAGTTATCCCACTTTCAAATCAGGTGATTCCAGTTTCCCAGTTTGGGAATAGCACAGCTTCTTCGTCGTTCCAATCAAACCAGGATGAATCACTTTGTAAGAAGCTTGATTTGGATACATAAAGTGGTGGAGAATCACCAGGAAGTTGAATAAATCTCATAGGAGTTGGCATGAAGAAGTTATCCCACTTTCAAATCAGGTGATTCCAGTTTCCCAGTTTGGGAATAGCACAGCTTCTTCGTCGTTCCAATCAAACCAGGATGAATCACTTTGTAAGAAGCTTGATTTGGATACATAAAGTGGTGGAGAATCACCAGGAAGTTGAATAAATCTCATAGGAGTTGGCATGAAGAAGTTATCCCACTTTCAAATCAGGTGATTCCAGTTTCCCAGTTTGGGAATAGCACAGCTTCTTCGTCGTTCCAATCAAACCAGGATGAATCACTTTGTAAGAAGCTTGATTTGGATACATAAAGTGGTGGAGAATCACCAGGAAGTTGAATAAATCTCATAGGAGTTGGCATGAAGAAGTTATCCCACTTTCAAATCAGGTGATTCCAGTTTCCCAGTTTGGGAATAGCACAGCTTCTTCGTCGTTCCAATCAAACCAGGATGAATCACTTTGTAAGAAGCTTGATTTGGATACATAAAGTGGTGGAGAATCACCAGGAAGTTGAATAAATCTCATAGGAGTTGGCATGAAGAAGTTATCCCACTTTCAAATCAGGTGATTCCAGTTTCCCAGTTTGGGAATAGCACAGCTTCTTCGTCGTTCCAATCAAACCAGGATGAATCACTTTGTAAGAAGCTTGATTTGGATACATAAAGTGGTGGAGAATCACCAGGAAGTTGAATAAATCTCATAGGAGTTGGCATGAAGAAGTTATCCCACTTTCAAATCAGGTGATTCCAGTTTCCCAGTTTGGGAATAGCACAGCTTCTTCGTCGTTCCAATCAAACCAGGATGAATCACTTTGTAAGAAGCTTGATTTGGATACATAAAGTGGTGGAGAATCACCAGGAAGTTGAATAAATCTCATAGGAATTGGCATGAAGAAGTTATCCCACTTTCAAATCAGGTGATTCCAGTTTCCCAGTTTGGGAATAGCACAGCTTCTTCGTCGTTCCAATCAAACCAGGATGAATCACTTTGTAAGAAGCTTGATTTGGATACATAAAGTGGTGGAGAATCACCAGGAAGTTGAATAAATCTCATAGGAGTTGGCATGAAGAAGTTATCCCACTTTCAAATCAGGTGATTCCAGTTTCCCAGTTTGGGAATAGCACAGCTTCTTCGTCGTTCCAATCAAACCAGGATGAATCACTTTGTAAGAAGCTTGATTTGGATACATAAAGTGGTGGAGAATCACCAGGAAGTTGAATAAATCTCATAGGAGTTGGCATGAAGAAGTTATCCCACTTTCAAATCAGGTGATTCCAGTTTCCCAGTTTGGGAATAGCACAGCTTCTTCGTCGTTCCAATCAAACCAGGATGAATCACTTTGTAAGAAGCTTGATTTGGATACATAAAGTGGTGGAGAATCACCAGGAAGTTGAATAAATCTCATAGGAGTTGGCATGAAGAAGTTATCCCACTTTCAAATCAGGTGATTCCAGTTTCCCAGTTTGGGAATAGCACAGCTTCTTCGTCGTTCCAATCAAACCAGGATGAATCACTTTGTAAGAAGCTTGATTTGGATACATAAAGTGGTGGAGAATCACCAGGAAGTTGAATAAATCTCATAGGAGTTGGCATGAAGAAGTTATCCCACTTTCAAATCAGGTGATTCCAGTTTCCCAGTTTGGGAATAGCACAGCTTCTTCGTCGTTCCAATCAAACCAGGATGAATCACTTTGTAAGAAGCTTGATTTGGATACATAAAGTGGTGGAGAATCACCAGGAAGTTGAATAAATCTCATAGGAGTTGGCATGAAGAAGTTATCCCACTTTCAAATCAGGTGATTCCAGTTTCCCAGTTTGGGAATAGCACAGCTTCTTCGTCGTTCCAATCAAACCAGGATGAATCACTTTGTAAGAAGCTTGATTTGGATACATAAAGTGGTGGAGAATCACCAGGAAGTTGAATAAATCTCATAGGAGTTGGCATGAAGAAGTTATCCCACTTTCAAATCAGGTGATTCCAGTTTCCCAGTTTGGGAATAGCACAGCTTCTTCGTCGTTCCAATCAAACCAGGATGAATCACTTTGTAAGAAGCTTGATTTGGATACATAAAGTGGTGGAGAATCACCAGGAAGTTGAATAAATCTCATAGGAGTTGGCATGAAGAAGTTATCCCACTTTCAAATCAGGTGATTCCAGTTTCCCAGTTTGGGAATAGCACAGCTTCTTCGTCGTTCCAATCAAACCAGGATGAATCACTTTGTAAGAAGCTTGATTTGGATACATAAAGTGGTGGAGAATCACCAGGAAGTTGAATAAATCTCATAGGAGTTGGCATGAAGAAGTTATCCCACTTTCAAATCAGGTGATTCCAGTTTCCCAGTTTGGGAATAGCACAGCTTCTTCGTCGTTCCAATCAAACCAGGATGAATCACTTTGTAAGAAGCTTGATTTGGATACATAAAGTGGTGGAGAATCACCAGGAAGTTGAATAAATCTCATAGGAGTTGGCATGAAGAAGTTATCCCACTTTCAAATCAGGTGATTCCAGTTTCCCAGTTTGGGAATAGCACAGCTTCTTCGTCGTTCCAATCAAACCAGGATGAATCACTTTGTAAGAAGCTTGATTTGGATACATAAAGTGGTGGAGAATCACCAGGAAGTTGAATAAATCTCATAGGAGTTGGCATGAAGAAGTTATCCCACTTTCAAATCAGGTGATTCCAGTTTCCCAGTTTGGGAATAGCACAGCTTCTTCGTCGTTCCAATCAAACCAGGATGAATCACTTTGTAAGAAGCTTGATTTGGATACATAAAGTGGTGGAGAATCACCAGGAAGTTGAATAAATCTCATAGGAGTTGGCATGAAGAAGTTATCCCACTTTCAAATCAGGTGATTCCAGTTTCCCAGTTTGGGAATAGCACAGCTTCTTCGTCGTTCCAATCAAACCAGGATGAATCACTTTGTAAGAAGCTTGATTTGGATACATAAAGTGGTGGAGAATCACCAGGAAGTTGAATAAATCTCATAGGAGTTGGCATGAAGAAGTTATCCCACTTTCAAATCAGGTGATTCCAGTTTCCCAGTTTGGGAATAGCACAGCTTCTTCGTCGTTCCAATCAAACCAGGATGAATCACTTTGTAAGAAGCTTGATTTGGATACATAAAGTGGTGGAGAATCACCAGGAAGTTGAATAAATCTCATAGGAGTTGGCATGAAGAAGTTATCCCACTTTCAAATCAGGTGATTCCAGTTTCCCAGTTTGGGAATAGCACAGCTTCTTCGTCGTTCCAATCAAACCAGGATGAATCACTTTGTAAGAAGCTTGATTTGGATACATAAAGTGGTGGAGAATCACCAGGAAGTTGAATAAATCTCATAGGAGTTGGCATGAAGAAGTTATCCCACTTTCAAATCAGGTGATTCCAGTTTCCCAGTTTGGGAATAGCACAGCTTCTTCGTCGTTCCAATCAAACCAGGATGAATCACTTTGTGAAGAAGCTTGATTTGGATACATAAAGTGGTGGAGAATCACCAGGAAGTTGAATAAATCTCATAGGAGTTGGCATGAAGAAGTTATCCCACTTTCAAATCAGGTGATTCCAGTTTCCCAGTTTGGGAATAGCACAGCTTCTTCGTCGTTCCAATCAAACCAGGATGAATCACTTTGTAAGAAGCTTGATTTGGATACATAAAGTGGTGGAGAATCACCAGGAAGTTGAATAAATCTCATAGGAGTTGGCATGAAGAAGTTATCCCACTTTCAAATCAGGTGATTCCAGTTTCCCAGTTTGGGAATAGCACAGCTTCTTCGTCGTTCCAATCAAACCAGGATGAATCACTTTGTAAGAAGCTTGATTTGGATACATAAAGTGGTGGAGAATCACCAGGAAGTTGAATAAATCTCATAGGAGTTGGCATGAAGAAGTTATCCCACTTTCAAATCAGGTGATTCCAGTTTCCCAGTTTGGGAATAGCACAGCTTCTTCGTCGTTCCAATCAAACCAGGATGAATCACTTTGTAAGAAGCTTGATTTGGATACATAAAGTGGTGGAGAATCACCAGGAAGTTGAATAAATCTCATAGGAGTTGGCATGAAGAAGTTATCCCACTTTCAAATCAGGTGATTCCAGTTTCCCAGTTTGGGAATAGCACAGCTTCTTCGTCGTTCCAATCAAACCAGGATGAATCACTTTGTGAAGAAGCTTGATTTGGATACATAAAGTGGTGGAGAATCACCAGGAAGTTGAATAAATCTCATAGGAGTTGGCATGAAGAAGTTATCCCACTTTCAAATCAGGTGATTCCAGTTTCCCAGTTTGGGAATAGCACAGCTTCTTCGTCGTTCCAATCAAACCAGGATGAATCACTTTGTAAGAAGCTTGATTTGGATACATAAAGTGGTGGAGAATCACCAGGAAGTTGAATAAATCTCATAGGAGTTGGCATGAAGAAGTTATCCCACTTTCAAATCAGGTGATTCCAGTTTCCCAGTTTGGGAATAGCACAGCTTCTTCGTCGTTCCAATCAAACCAGGATGAATCACTTTGTAAGAAGCTTGATTTGGATACATAAAGTGGTGGAGAATCACCAGGAAGTTGAATAAATCTCATAGGAGTTGGCATGAAGAAGTTATCCCACTTTCAAATCAGGTGATTCCAGTTTCCCAGTTTGGGAATAGCACAGCTTCTTCGTCGTTCCAATCAAACCAGGATGAATCACTTTGTAAGAAGCTTGATTTGGATACATAAAGTGGTGGAGAATCACCAGGAAGTTGAATAAATCTCATAGGAGTTGGCATGAAGAAGTTATCCCACTTTCAAATCAGGTGATTCCAGTTTCCCAGTTTGGGAATAGCACAGCTTCTTCGTCGTTCCAATCAAACCAGGATGAATCACTTTGTAAGAAGCTTGATTTGGATACATAAAGTGGTGGAGAATCACCAGGAAGTTGAATAAATCTCATAGGAGTTGGCATGAAGAAGTTATCCCACTTTCAAATCAGGTGATTCCAGTTTCCCAGTTTGGGAATAGCACAGCTTCTTCGTCGTTCCAATCAAACCAGGATGAATCACTTTGTAAGAAGCTTGATTTGGATACATAAAGTGGTGGAGAATCACCAGGAAGTTGAATAAATCTCATAGGAGTTGGCATGAAGAAGTTATCCCACTTTCAAATCAGGTGATTCCAGTTTCCCAGTTTGGGAATAGCACAGCTTCTTCGTCGTTCCAATCAAACCAGGATGAATCACTTTGTAAGAAGCTTGATTTGGATACATAAAGTGGTGGAGAATCACCAGGAAGTTGAATAAATCTCATAGGAGTTGGCATGAAGAAGTTATCCCACTTTCAAATCAGGTGATTCCAGTTTCCCAGTTTGGGAATAGCACAGCTTCTTCGTCGTTCCAATCAAACCAGGATGAATCACTTTGTAAGAAGCTTGATTTGGATACATAAAGTGGTGGAGAATCACCAGGAAGTTGAATAAATCTCATAGGAGTTGGCATGAAGAAGTTATCCCACTTTCAAATCAGGTGATTCCAGTTTCCCAGTTTGGGAATAGCACAGCTTCTTCGTCGTTCCAATCAAACCAGGATGAATCACTTTGTAAGAAGCTTGATTTGGATACATAAAGTGGTGGAGAATCACCAGGAAGTTGAATAAATCTCATAGGAGTTGGCATGAAGAAGTTATCCCACTTTCAAATCAGGTGATTCCAGTTTCCCAGTTTGGGAATAGCACAGCTTCTTCGTCGTTCCAATCAAACCAGGATGAATCACTTTGTAAGAAGCTTGATTTGGATACATAAAGTGGTGGAGAATCACCAGGAAGTTGAATAAATCTCATAGGAGTTGGCATGAAGAAGTTATCCCACTTTCAAATCAGGTGATTCCAGTTTCCCAGTTTGGGAATAGCACAGCTTCTTCGTCGTTCCAATCAAACCAGGATGAATCACTTTGTAAGAAGCTTGATTTGGATACATAAAGTGGTGGAGAATCACCAGGAAGTTGAATAAATCTCATAGGAGTTGGCATGAAGAAGTTATCCCACTTTCAAATCAGGTGATTCCAGTTTCCCAGTTTGGGAATAGCACAGCTTCTTCGTCGTTCCAATCAAACCAGGATGAATCACTTTGTAAGAAGCTTGATTTGGATACATAAAGTGGTGGAGAATCACCAGGAAGTTGAATAAATCTCATAGGAGTTGGCATGAAGAAGTTATCCCACTTTCAAATCAGGTGATTCCAGTTTCCCAGTTTGGGAATAGCACAGCTTCTTCGTCGTTCCAATCAAACCAGGATGAATCACTTTGTAAGAAGCTTGATTTGGATACATAAAGTGGTGGAGAATCACCAGGAAGTTGAATAAATCTCATAGGAGTTGGCATGAAGAAGTTATCCCACTTTCAAATCAGGTGATTCCAGTTTCCCAGTTTGGGAATAGCACAGCTTCTTCGTCGTTCCAATCAAACCAGGATGAATCACTTTGTAAGAAGCTTGATTTGGATACATAAAGTGGTGGAGAATCACCAGGAAGTTGAATAAATCTCATAGGAGTTGGCATGAAGAAGTTATCCCACTTTCAAATCAGGTGATTCCAGTTTCCCAGTTTGGGAATAGCACAGCTTCTTCGTCGTTCCAATCAAACCAGGATGAATCACTTTGTAAGAAGCTTGATTTGGATACATAAAGTGGTGGAGAATCACCAGGAAGTTGAATAAATCTCATAGGAGTTGGCATGAAGAAGTTATCCCACTTTCAAATCAGGTGATTCCAGTTTCCCAGTTTGGGAATAGCACAGCTTCTTCGTCGTTCCAATCAAACCAGGATGAATCACTTTGTGAAGAAGCTTGATTTGGATACATAAAGTGGTGGAGAATCACCAGGAAGTTGAATAAATCTCATAGGAGTTGGCATGAAGAAGTTATCCCACTTTCAAATCAGGTGATTCCAGTTTCCCAGTTTGGGAATAGCACAGCTTCTTCGTCGTTCCAATCAAACCAGGATGAATCACTTTGTAAGAAGCTTGATTTGGATACATAAAGTGGTGGAGAATCACCAGGAAGTTGAATAAATCTCATAGGAGTTGGCATGAAGAAGTTATCCCACTTTCAAATCAGGTGATTCCAGTTTCCCAGTTTGGGAATAGCACAGCTTCTTCGTCGTTCCAATCAAACCAGGATGAATCACTTTGTAAGAAGCTTGATTTGGATACATAAAGTGGTGGAGAATCACCAGGAAGTTGAATAAATCTCATAGGAGTTGGCATGAAGAAGTTATCCCACTTTCAAATCAGGTGATTCCAGTTTCCCAGTTTGGGAATAGCACAGCTTCTTCGTCGTTCCAATCAAACCAGGATGAATCACTTTGTAAGAAGCTTGATTTGGATACATAAAGTGGTGGAGAATCACCAGGAAGTTGAATAAATCTCATAGGAGTTGGCATGAAGAAGTTATCCCACTTTCAAATCAGGTGATTCCAGTTTCCCAGTTTGGGAATAGCACAGCTTCTTCGTCGTTCCAATCAAACCAGGATGAATCACTTTGTAAGAAGCTTGATTTGGATACATAAAGTGGTGGAGAATCACCAGGAAGTTGAATAAATCTCATAGGAGTTGGCATGAAGAAGTTATCCCACTTTCAAATCAGGTGATTCCAGTTTCCCAGTTTGGGAATAGCACAGCTTCTTCGTCGTTCCAATCAAACCAGGATGAATCACTTTGTAAGAAGCTTGATTTGGATACATAAAGTGGTGGAGAATCACCAGGAAGTTGAATAAATCTCATAGGAGTTGGCATGAAGAAGTTATCCCACTTTCAAATCAGGTGATTCCAGTTTCCCAGTTTGGGAATAGCACAGCTTCTTCGTCGTTCCAATCAAACCAGGATGAATCACTTTGTAAGAAGCTTGATTTGGATACATAAAGTGGTGGAGAATCACCAGGAAGTTGAATAAATCTCATAGGAGTTGGCATGAAGAAGTTATCCCACTTTCAAATCAGGTGATTCCAGTTTCCCAGTTTGGGAATAGCACAGCTTCTTCGTCGTTCCAATCAAACCAGGATGAATCACTTTGTAAGAAGCTTGATTTGGATACATAAAGTGGTGGAGAATCACCAGGAAGTTGAATAAATCTCATAGGAGTTGGCATGAAGAAGTTATCCCACTTTCAAATCAGGTGATTCCAGTTTCCCAGTTTGGGAATAGCACAGCTTCTTCGTCGTTCCAATCAAACCAGGATGAATCACTTTGTAAGAAGCTTGATTTGGATACATAAAGTGGTGGAGAATCACCAGGAAGTTGAATAAATCTCATAGGAGTTGGCATGAAGAAGTTATCCCACTTTCAAATCAGGTGATTCCAGTTTCCCAGTTTGGGAATAGCACAGCTTCTTCGTCGTTCCAATCAAACCAGGATGAATCACTTTGTAAGAAGCTTGATTTGGATACATAAAGTGGTGGAGAATCACCAGGAAGTTGAATAAATCTCATAGGAGTTGGCATGAAGAAGTTATCCCACTTTCAAATCAGGTGATTCCAGTTTCCCAGTTTGGGAATAGCACAGCTTCTTCGTCGTTCCAATCAAACCAGGATGAATCACTTTGTAAGAAGCTTGATTTGGATACATAAAGTGGTGGAGAATCACCAGGAAGTTGAATAAATCTCATAGGAGTTGGCATGAAGAAGTTATCCCACTTTCAAATCAGGTGATTCCAGTTTCCCAGTTTGGGAATAGCACAGCTTCTTCGTCGTTCCAATCAAACCAGGATGAATCACTTTGTAAGAAGCTTGATTTGGATACATAAAGTGGTGGAGAATCACCAGGAAGTTGAATAAATCTCATAGGAGTTGGCATGAAGAAGTTATCCCACTTTCAAATCAGGTGATTCCAGTTTCCCAGTTTGGGAATAGCACAGCTTCTTCGTCGTTCCAATCAAACCAGGATGAATCACTTTGTAAGAAGCTTGATTTGGATACATAAAGTGGTGGAGAATCACCAGGAAGTTGAATAAATCTCATAGGAGTTGGCATGAAGAAGTTATCCCACTTTCAAATCAGGTGATTCCAGTTTCCCAGTTTGGGAATAGCACAGCTTCTTCGTCGTTCCAATCAAACCAGGATGAATCACTTTGTAAGAAGCTTGATTTGGATACATAAAGTGGTGGAGAATCACCAGGAAGTTGAATAAATCTCATAGGAGTTGGCATGAAGAAGTTATCCCACTTTCAAATCAGGTGATTCCAGTTTCCCAGTTTGGGAATAGCACAGCTTCTTCGTCGTTCCAATCAAACCAGGATGAATCACTTTGTAAGAAGCTTGATTTGGATACATAAAGTGGTGGAGAATCACCAGGAAGTTGAATAAATCTCATAGGAGTTGGCATGAAGAAGTTATCCCACTTTCAAATCAGGTGATTCCAGTTTCCCAGTTTGGGAATAGCACAGCTTCTTCGTCGTTCCAATCAAACCAGGATGAATCACTTTGTAAGAAGCTTGATTTGGATACATAAAGTGGTGGAGAATCACCAGGAAGTTGAATAAATCTCATAGGAGTTGGCATGAAGAAGTTATCCCACTTTCAAATCAGGTGATTCCAGTTTCCCAGTTTGGGAATAGCACAGCTTCTTCGTCGTTCCAATCAAACCAGGATGAATCACTTTGTAAGAAGCTTGATTTGGATACATAAAGTGGTGGAGAATCACCAGGAAGTTGAATAAATCTCATAGGAGTTGGCATGAAGAAGTTATCCCACTTTCAAATCAGGTGATTCCAGTTTCCCAGTTTGGGAATAGCACAGCTTCTTCGTCGTTCCAATCAAACCAGGATGAATCACTTTGTAAGAAGCTTGATTTGGATACATAAAGTGGTGGAGAATCACCAGGAAGTTGAATAAATCTCATAGGAGTTGGCATGAAGAAGTTATCCCACTTTCAAATCAGGTGATTCCAGTTTCCCAGTTTGGGAATAGCACAGCTTCTTCGTCGTTCCAATCAAACCAGGATGAATCACTTTGTAAGAAGCTTGATTTGGATACATAAAGTGGTGGAGAATCACCAGGAAGTTGAATAAATCTCATAGGAGTTGGCATGAAGAAGTTATCCCACTTTCAAATCAGGTGATTCCAGTTTCCCAGTTTGGGAATAGCACAGCTTCTTCGTCGTTCCAATCAAACCAGGATGAATCACTTTGTAAGAAGCTTGATTTGGATACATAAAGTGGTGGAGAATCACCAGGAAGTTGAATAAATCTCATAGGAGTTGGCATGAAGAAGTTATCCCACTTTCAAATCAGGTGATTCCAGTTTCCCAGTTTGGGAATAGCACAGCTTCTTCGTCGTTCCAATCAAACCAGGATGAATCACTTTGTAAGAAGCTTGATTTGGATACATAAAGTGGTGGAGAATCACCAGGAAGTTGAATAAATCTCATAGGAGTTGGCATGAAGAAGTTATCCCACTTTCAAATCAGGTGATTCCAGTTTCCCAGTTTGGGAATAGCACAGCTTCTTCGTCGTTCCAATCAAACCAGGATGAATCACTTTGTAAGAAGCTTGATTTGGATACATAAAGTGGTGGAGAATCACCAGGAAGTTGAATAAATCTCATAGGAGTTGGCATGAAGAAGTTATCCCACTTTCAAATCAGGTGATTCCAGTTTCCCAGTTTGGGAATAGCACAGCTTCTTCGTCGTTCCAATCAAACCAGGATGAATCACTTTGTAAGAAGCTTGATTTGGATACATAAAGTGGTGGAGAATCACCAGGAAGTTGAATAAATCTCATAGGAGTTGGCATGAAGAAGTTATCCCACTTTCAAATCAGGTGATTCCAGTTTCCCAGTTTGGGAATAGCACAGCTTCTTCGTCGTTCCAATCAAACCAGGATGAATCACTTTGTAAGAAGCTTGATTTGGATACATAAAGTGGTGGAGAATCACCAGGAAGTTGAATAAATCTCATAGGAGTTGGCATGAAGAAGTTATCCCACTTTCAAATCAGGTGATTCCAGTTTCCCAGTTTGGGAATAGCACAGCTTCTTCGTCGTTCCAATCAAACCAGGATGAATCACTTTGTAAGAAGCTTGATTTGGATACATAAAGTGGTGGAGAATCACCAGGAAGTTGAATAAATCTCATAGGAGTTGGCATGAAGAAGTTATCCCACTTTCAAATCAGGTGATTCCAGTTTCCCAGTTTGGGAATAGCACAGCTTCTTCGTCGTTCCAATCAAACCAGGATGAATCACTTTGTAAGAAGCTTGATTTGGATACATAAAGTGGTGGAGAATCACCAGGAAGTTGAATAAATCTCATAGGAGTTGGCATGAAGAAGTTATCCCACTTTCAAATCAGGTGATTCCAGTTTCCCAGTTTGGGAATAGCACAGCTTCTTCGTCGTTCCAATCAAACCAGGATGAATCACTTTGTAAGAAGCTTGATTTGGATACATAAAGTGGTGGAGAATCACCAGGAAGTTGAATAAATCTCATAGGAGTTGGCATGAAGAAGTTATCCCACTTTCAAATCAGGTGATTCCAGTTTCCCAGTTTGGGAATAGCACAGCTTCTTCGTCGTTCCAATCAAACCAGGATGAATCACTTTGTAAGAAGCTTGATTTGGATACATAAAGTGGTGGAGAATCACCAGGAAGTTGAATAAATCTCATAGGAGTTGGCATGAAGAAGTTATCCCACTTTCAAATCAGGTGATTCCAGTTTCCCAGTTTGGGAATAGCACAGCTTCTTCGTCGTTCCAATCAAACCAGGATGAATCACTTTGTAAGAAGCTTGATTTGGATACATAAAGTGGTGGAGAATCACCAGGAAGTTGAATAAATCTCATAGGAGTTGGCATGAAGAAGTTATCCCACTTTCAAATCAGGTGATTCCAGTTTCCCAGTTTGGGAATAGCACAGCTTCTTCGTCGTTCCAATCAAACCAGGATGAATCACTTTGTAAGAAGCTTGATTTGGATACATAAAGTGGTGGAGAATCACCAGGAAGTTGAATAAATCTCATAGGAGTTGGCATGAAGAAGTTATCCCACTTTCAAATCAGGTGATTCCAGTTTCCCAGTTTGGGAATAGCACAGCTTCTTCGTCGTTCCAATCAAACCAGGATGAATCACTTTGTAAGAAGCTTGATTTGGATACATAAAGTGGTGGAGAATCACCAGGAAGTTGAATAAATCTCATAGGAGTTGGCATGAAGAAGTTATCCCACTTTCAAATCAGGTGATTCCAGTTTCCCAGTTTGGGAATAGCACAGCTTCTTCGTCGTTCCAATCAAACCAGGATGAATCACTTTGTAAGAAGCTTGATTTGGATACATAAAGTGGTGGAGAATCACCAGGAAGTTGAATAAATCTCATAGGAGTTGGCATGAAGAAGTTATCCCACTTTCAAATCAGGTGATTCCAGTTTCCCAGTTTGGGAATAGCACAGCTTCTTCGTCGTTCCAATCAAACCAGGATGAATCACTTTGTAAGAAGCTTGATTTGGATACATAAAGTGGTGGAGAATCACCAGGAAGTTGAATAAATCTCATAGGAGTTGGCATGAAGAAGTTATCCCACTTTCAAATCAGGTGATTCCAGTTTCCCAGTTTGGGAATAGCACAGCTTCTTCGTCGTTCCAATCAAACCAGGATGAATCACTTTGTAAGAAGCTTGATTTGGATACATAAAGTGGTGGAGAATCACCAGGAAGTTGAATAAATCTCATAGGAGTTGGCATGAAGAAGTTATCCCACTTTCAAATCAGGTGATTCCAGTTTCCCAGTTTGGGAATAGCACAGCTTCTTCGTCGTTCCAATCAAACCAGGATGAATCACTTTGTAAGAAGCTTGATTTGGATACATAAAGTGGTGGAGAATCACCAGGAAGTTGAATAAATCTCATAGGAGTTGGCATGAAGAAGTTATCCCACTTTCAAATCAGGTGATTCCAGTTTCCCAGTTTGGGAATAGCACAGCTTCTTCGTCGTTCCAATCAAACCAGGATGAATCACTTTGTAAGAAGCTTGATTTGGATACATAAAGTGGTGGAGAATCACCAGGAAGTTGAATAAATCTCATAGGAGTTGGCATGAAGAAGTTATCCCACTTTCAAATCAGGTGATTCCAGTTTCCCAGTTTGGGAATAGCACAGCTTCTTCGTCGTTCCAATCAAACCAGGATGAATCACTTTGTAAGAAGCTTGATTTGGATACATAAAGTGGTGGAGAATCACCAGGAAGTTGAATAAATCTCATAGGAGTTGGCATGAAGAAGTTATCCCACTTTCAAATCAGGTGATTCCAGTTTCCCAGTTTGGGAATAGCACAGCTTCTTCGTCGTTCCAATCAAACCAGGATGAATCACTTTGTGAAGAAGCTTGATTTGGATACATAAAGTGGTGGAGAATCACCAGGAAGTTGAATAAATCTCATAGGAGTTGGCATGAAGAAGTTATCCCACTTTCAAATCAGGTGATTCCAGTTTCCCAGTTTGGGAATAGCACAGCTTCTTCGTCGTTCCAATCAAACCAGGATGAATCACTTTGTAAGAAGCTTGATTTGGATACATAAAGTGGTGGAGAATCACCAGGAAGTTGAATAAATCTCATAGGAGTTGGCATGAAGAAGTTATCCCACTTTCAAATCAGGTGATTCCAGTTTCCCAGTTTGGGAATAGCACAGCTTCTTCGTCGTTCCAATCAAACCAGGATGAATCACTTTGTAAGAAGCTTGATTTGGATACATAAAGTGGTGGAGAATCACCAGGAAGTTGAATAAATCTCATAGGAGTTGGCATGAAGAAGTTATCCCACTTTCAAATCAGGTGATTCCAGTTTCCCAGTTTGGGAATAGCACAGCTTCTTCGTCGTTCCAATCAAACCAGGATGAATCACTTTGTAAGAAGCTTGATTTGGATACATAAAGTGGTGGAGAATCACCAGGAAGTTGAATAAATCTCATAGGAGTTGGCATGAAGAAGTTATCCCACTTTCAAATCAGGTGATTCCAGTTTCCCAGTTTGGGAATAGCACAGCTTCTTCGTCGTTCCAATCAAACCAGGATGAATCACTTTGTAAGAAGCTTGATTTGGATACATAAAGTGGTGGAGAATCACCAGGAAGTTGAATAAATCTCATAGGAGTTGGCATGAAGAAGTTATCCCACTTTCAAATCAGGTGATTCCAGTTTCCCAGTTTGGGAATAGCACAGCTTCTTCGTCGTTCCAATCAAACCAGGATGAATCACTTTGTAAGAAGCTTGATTTGGATACATAAAGTGGTGGAGAATCACCAGGAAGTTGAATAAATCTCATAGGAGTTGGCATGAAGAAGTTATCCCACTTTCAAATCAGGTGATTCCAGTTTCCCAGTTTGGGAATAGCACAGCTTCTTCGTCGTTCCAATCAAACCAGGATGAATCACTTTGTAAAAGCTTGATTTGGATACATAAAGTGGTGGAGAATCACCAGGAAGTTGAATAAATCTCATAGGAGTTGGCATGAAGAAGTTATCCCACTTTCAAATCAGGTGATTCCAGTTTCCCAGTTTGGGAATAGCACAGCTTCTTCGTCGTTCCAATCAAACCAGGATGAATCACTTTGTAAGAAGCTTGATTTGGATACATAAAGTGGTGGAGAATCACCAGGAAGTTGAATAAATCTCATAGGAGTTGGCATGAAGAAGTTATCCCACTTTCAAATCAGGTGATTCCAGTTTCCCAGTTTGGGAATAGCACAGCTTCTTCGTCGTTCCAATCAAACCAGGATGAATCACTTTGTAAAAGCTTGATTTGGATACATAAAGTGGTGGAGAATCACCAGGAAGTTGAATAAATCTCATAGGAGTTGGCATGAAGAAGTTATCCCACTTTCAAATCAGGTGATTCCAGTTTCCCAGTTTGGGAATAGCACAGCTTCTTCGTCGTTCCAATCAAACCAGGATGAATCACTTTGTAAGAAGCTTGATTTGGATACATAAAGTGGTGGAGAATCACCAGGAAGTTGAATAAATCTCATAGGAGTTGGCATGAAGAAGTTATCCCACTTTCAAATCAGGTGATTCCAGTTTCCCAGTTGGGAATAGCACAGCTTCTTCGTCGTTCCAATCAAACCAGGATGAATCACTTTGTGAGAAGCTTGATTTGGATACATAAAGTGGTGGAGAATCACCAGGAAGTTGAATAAATCTCATAGGAGTGGGCATGAAGAAGTTATCCCACTTTCAAATCAGGTGATTCCAGTTTCCCAGTTTGGGAATAGCACAGCTTCTTCGTCGTTCCAATCAAACCAGGATGAATCACTTTGTAAGAAGCTTGATTTGGATACATAAAGTGGTGGAGAATCACCAGGAAGTTGAATAAATCTCATAGGAGTTGGCATGAAGAAGTTATCCCACTTTCAAATCAGGTGATTCCAGTTTCCCAGTTTGGGAATAGCACAGCTTCTTCGTCGTTCCAATCAAACCAGGATGAATCACTTTGTAAGAAGCTTGATTTGGATACATAAAGTGGTGGAGAATCACCAGGAAGTTGAATAAATCTCATAGGAGTTGGGATGAAGAAGTTATCCCACTTTCAAATCAGGTGATTCCAGTTTCCCAGTTTGGGAATAGCACAGCTTCTTCGTCGTTCCAATCAAACCAGGATGAATCACTTTGTAAGAAGCTTGATTTGGATACATAAAGTGGTGGAGAATCACCAGGAAGTTGAATAAATCTCATAGGAGTTGGCATGAAGAAGTTATCCCACTTTCAAATCAGGTGATTCCAGTTTCCCAGTTGGGAATAGCACAGCTTCTTCGTCGTTCCAATCAAACCAGGATGAATCACTTTGTAAGAAGCTTGATTTGGATACATAAAGTGGTGGAGAATCACCAGGAAGTTGAATAAATCTCATAGGAGGTTGGCATGAAGAAGTTATCCCACTTTCAAATCAGGTGATTCCAGTTTCCCAGTTTGGGAATAGCACAGCTTCTTCGTCGTTCCAATCAAACCAGGATGAATCACTTTGTAAGAAGCTTGATTTGGATACATAAAGTGGTGGAGAATCACCAGGAAGTTGAATAAATCTCATAGGAGTTGGCATGAAGAAGTTATCCCACTTTCAAATCAGGTGATTCCAGTTTCCCAGTTTGGGAATAGCACAGCTTCTTCGTCGTTCCAATCAAACCAGGATGAATCACTTTGTAAGAAGCTTGATTTGGATACATAAAGTGGTGGAGAATCACCAGGAAGTTGAATAAATCTCATAGGAGTTGGCATGAGAAAGTTATCCCACTTTCAAATCAGGTGATTCCAGTTTCCAGTTTGGGAATAGCACAGCTTCTTCGTCGTTCCAATCAAACCAGGATGAATCTCTTTGTAAGAAGCTTGATTTGGATACATAAAGTGGTGGAGAATCACCAGGAAGTTGAATAAATCTCATAGGAGTTGGCATGAAGAAGTTATCCCACTTTCAAATCAGGTGATTCCAGTTCCCAGTTTGGAATAGCACAGCTTCTTCGTCGTTCCAATCAAACCAGGATGAATCACTTGTAAGAAGCTTGATTTGGATACATAAAGTGGGGTGGAGAATCACCAGGAAGTTGAATAAATCTCATAGGAGTTGGCATGAAGAAGTTATCCCACTTTCAAATCAGGTGATTCAGTTCCCAGTTTGGGAATAGCACAGCTTCTTCGTCGTTCCAATCAAACCAGGATGAATCACTTTGTAAGAAGCTTGATTTGGATACATAAAGTGGTGGAGAATCACCAGGAAGTTGAATAAATCTCATAGGAGTTGGCATGAAGAAGTTATCCCACTTTCAAATCAGGTGATCCAGTTTCCCAGTTTGGGAATAGCACAGCTCTCGTCGTTCTTCCGTCAATCAAACCAGGATGAATCACTTGTAAGAAGCTTGATTTGGATACATAAAGTGGTGGAGAATCACCAGGAAGTTGAATAAATCTCATAGGAGTGGGCATGAAGAAGTTATCCACTTTCAAATCAGGTGATTCCAGTTCCAGTTGGGAATAGCACAGCTTCTTCGTCGTTCCAATCAAACAGGATGAATCTCTTTGTAAGAAGCTTGATTTGGATACATAAAGTGGTGGAGAATCACCAGGAAGTTGAATAAATCTCATAGGAGTTGGCATGAAGAAGTTATCCCACTTTCAAATCAGGTGATTCCAGTTTCCCAGTTTGGGAATCACAGCTTTTCGTTCCAATCAAACCAGGATGAATCACTTTGTAAGAAGCTTGATTTGGATACATAAAGTGGTGGAGAATCACAGGAAGTTGAATAAATCTCATAGGAGTTGGATGAAGAAGTTATCCCACTTTCAAATCAGGTGATTCCAGTTCCCAGTTTGGGAAGGCACAGCTTCTTCGTGTTCCAATCAAACCAGGATGAATCATTTGTAAGAAGCTTGATTTGGATACATAAAGTGGTGGAGAATCACAGGAAGTTGAATAATCTCATAGGAGTTGGGATGAAGAAGTTATCCACTTTCA
>NW_026016817.1:0-57149 GCF_020379485.1 Brassica napus | reverse complement strand
TGACATGAAGAATAAAGCAAGAAGATAGGAACTTGGAGAACAAGGCTGTCCGTACAACCTAAGAGTGACTTGCAAGGAAAGGAAGCAAGTCATGAGTTAACCAACTCGGTCAAGTGATTAAAAGATCTCCTAGTGAGTGGGAATGTCGACATGTATCCGTTGAAGAGAAGTGAGTGGAGGAGTCACGGGTGTGTCTAAGAGAAGAGAGAGGGAGCTGACCGTTGGGAGCTGTCACTATCCCTCTTGCTGAACGAGCCATCCGCGGATCTGCCTCCTCTTTGTTTATTCTTTCCCTTGTACTATCTTCTCATTGTTTATGTCTTGTATGTCTTTAAAATACCTGTCATGTGTAACAAATCAAGTAAGGAAACTTATTCTCCTTCTATCTCTTTGTCACACTCTCACGGAAACTCTCTCCATCTCTTACTCTTCTCTCTTAATCTCTCCTTAATCTTCTAAAACTCTCATGGTATCAGAGCAGCTGTGCTCTTGAGACCTAAATCTCTTTTTCTTCCGCGAACTCTCTGTGTTTTATTTCTATTTTTGGCAAAGTTCATCCTGTTCTTGAGGTGTTCTTCAATCTCATTTCCAGAATTTGCCAAAAATAGCAAAGTTCATCCAAAACTTTCGTTCCTCTTTCTCTCTTGATGGATACCTCCGAGAACCCAAAGATGGTGATGATACCAGTTACTCTCAAGGGTCCTAACTACCTGACATGGGCAAGACTTGCCAAAACAGCTCTCGGAGGCAGAGGCCTTTGGGAGATTGTTGAAGAAGGCCGCCCCACCAAGAAGACTGTTCTAGGAGAGGATGGCAAAGAAGTGGTGGTTGCGGATGCTGGGGATAAGAAGAAAGGTCAGGAGGACCTCATGGTGTTGTCTATCATCCAGAATAGCCTCGCCCCTTCTCTCCAAGAGGCTTATGCATTCTGTGAAACTTCCAAGGAGCTGTGGGATACTCTCAAGAAGGTGTATGCCAACAAATCCAACATCAGCAAGGTGTATGAAGTAAAAGGAGCAATCAACTCTCTAAGTCAAGAGGACACAGACTTTGATGCTCATTTTGGGAAGTTCCGGTCTCTATGGGCTGAGCTAGAGATGCTCAGACCCGCAACAATTGATCCGGATGTTCTACATGAAAGAAGGGAGCAAGATAAGGTCTTTGCCTTGCTGCTCACTCTCAACCCAGGGTATGATGACCTTATTAGGCACATACTGAGGAACAAGGAGCTTCCATCTCTAGATGAAGTGTGTGCTGAGATTCAGAAGGAGCACGGCTCAGTGGGTCTCTTTAAGAGAAAGGGGGAGCTAGTGATGGCCAATCAAGCTGAAGGAGCCGAGAGCAAACCTGCCGGAGTAGCCAACAAAGGGTACTACAAGCCGGAGGAAAAGAAAGTGTGGGTGTGTGATCATTGCAAGAGGAAGGGTCACGGCAAGGACAAGTGCTGGATACTTCACCCACACCTCAAACCGGCTAAGTTCAAGACTGATGGTCGAGCAAACTACTCAGGTGATGTAGGAGAAGCTTCCACGGCCTACCGCACTCATGAGGGCAAGGGAAACCAGGATGAGTCCATCAAGAAATCTGACATTGAGGCACTCATCAAAGCTCTCAAGGAGTCTGGTAAAACTCTTGGTTCCTCTCTTAGTGCATCATATCAATTGCCTAGGAGTTTATTCACGGCATTTCAAGTTGCTCATGAATCTGATAGAGTTAAACCCTTAGTCATAGACTCAGGAGCCTCTCATCACATGATTAGTGATTTAAACTTGATTAAAAATATCACTCCTGCAGTAGGAAATGTTATGATAGCTGATGGTAACAAGGTTCCAATTAAAGGCATAGGGGAACTTAATTATTTGAGAAAGAATCCAAAGCTTCTACATGCCTAGTTTCACTTCTAATCTATTATCTGTGAAAAGGGTGACCAATGACTTGAATTGCAATGTTATATTTACGCCTGATGATGTCTACTTTCAGGATATTGACTCATGTAGGTTGCTTGGCAAAGGTGTGAGCAAGGGAAACCTGTACTTGCTAGAAGACACTAAGCTTGCATCCGATCTATCTGTTGCTTTCAATTCAAGTTTTAATTTCCCTAAAGATGTAATGTGGCATGCTAGATTAGGACATCCTCATTCTCGTGCCTTGAACATCATGTTGCCTAGTATTTCATTCCAACAAGATTGTGAAGCTTGTATCTTAGGAAAACATTGCAAAACTGTATTTCCCAAGTCTAGTACAATCTATGAACACTGCTTTGATTTAATTCACTCGGATGTATGGACAGCTCCATGTCTTTCTAGAGAACATCACAAGTATTTTGTGACCTTTATTGATGAGAAATCCAAGTACACATGGATCACTCTCTTACAATCAAAGGATAGGGTCTTAGATGCATTTATAAACTTTGAAACATATGTCTCTAACCATTATAATGCCAAAGTTAAGATTTTGAGATCAGATAATGGAGGAGAGTACACCAGCAATGCATTCAAAGCCCATCTAGCCAAACGAGGTGTGATCCATCAAACCAGCTGTCCATACACTCCCCAACAAAATGGTGTGGCCGAGAGGAAGAACAGGCATCTCATGGAGGTCACTAGGAGCATGATGTTCCATACTAGTGTCCCAAAGAGTTTTGGGGTGATGCGGTCCTAACTGCATGCTACCTGATCAACCGCATTCCTACCAGAGTTCTAAAAGACTCCTCTCCATTTGAGGTATTGAACAAAGCTAAACCATCTATTGATCATATGCGTGTGTTTGGGTGCCTGTGTTTTGTTTTGAAACCAGGAGAACTGAGGAACAAACTGGAGGCTAAGAGCACAAGAGCTATGTTCATTGGGTATTCACCAAACCAGAAGGGCTATAAGTGCTATGAACCAGAGACTAGGAGAGTCTGGTATCTAGAGATGTGAAGTTTGTAGAAACCAGAGGGTACTACAACAACAAGGATTGGAATGAGCTGGAGAACTTGTCTCAATCCGCATCAGATAGAGCAGCCAATCTCAGACAAGTCATGAGGAGACTTGGGGTCAGCTTACCTATGGAAGAGCCGGGACAAGCAGGATCAGATAATGTGGGAGGATCAAGCCGGTCTGAAGAGCAAACCGAGACAACTACAGATGAAGTTGAGATCCAAGAAGCTGCTCCCCTTGATCCTGAGGGGGGAAATCAGGGTGAACCACCTGTATCTGAGGAAGTTCATGATCAAGAAGAGCACCATGACCAAGAGGAGGAAGTAGAGGATCAGAATCAGAACTTGGAAGGTGGAGAAGGCACTCAGAATGAAAATGATCAGCCAGTACTTAGGAGAAGTACTAGGATCAAGAAGCCGGCTTCAAACTGGAACACACCAGAGTCTACTTCAATGCAGAGGCAGTAGCTCACCCACCCAGTGGCGTGTGCTCCCTAGCTCACTATCCAGAAGAACATCAAGCCTTTGTGGGTTCATTGGATCAGGAATGGATACCAAGAACATATGCAGAAGCTATGGAAGATGATGAATGGAGGGAATCAGTGAATGATGAAATGGGAGCCATGGAGAGGAACAACACCTGGTATGAGACAGAGCTTCCAAAAGGAAAGAAAGCCGTGACCAGCAGACTCATACACACCATCAAGTATCTTGCAAATGGGAAGCCAGAAAGAAAGAAGACCAGATTGGTAGCAAGAGGATACACACAAGTTTATGGAGAAGACTATCTAGACACCTTTGCACCAGTGGCCAAGCTCCACACAATCCGGATTATCCTTTCATTGGCAGTAAATCAAGAGTGGGATCTTTGGCAAATGGATGTGAAGAATGCCTTCTTGCAAGGTGAACTAGAAGATGAGGTATATATGAGACCACCGCCGGGAATGGAAGAGATGGTGAAACCAGGGAATGTACTCAGACTCAGAAAAGCCATATATGGGTAAGCAATCACCAAGATTGGTATCACAAGGACTGAGCACTACACTGAATGGGAAAGGCTTTGTGAAGTCTCAAGCGGATCACACACTCTTCACTCTCACCAGCAAGCAAGGGATTGTTGTGATTCTAGTCTATGTGGATGATATCATCATCACTGGTTGTGACAAGGAGGGGATCAGTTCAACCAAGACCTTTCTTAAAGCCGCATTTGATATCAAAGACCTAGGAGAACTGAAGTACTTCCTCGGCATTGAGATGTGCAGATCAAAGGAAGGATTGTTCATGTCCCAAAGAAAGTATACCCTGGACATCTTAAAGGAGGCAGGAGATCTTGGAGGAAGACAAGCCAAGACACCACTTGAAGAAGGTTACAAGGTATTGCGAGAGGGGGAGTATGAAGATACTCCATTTGAAGACGTCAAGCAGTATAGAAGGATGGTTGGGAAGCTGATCTATCTAACCATCACTCGGCCAGATGTGTGCTTTGCAGTTAATCAAGTAAGCCAGCACATGCAAACTCCCAAGGTTCATCACTGGAACATGGTGGAGAGGATCCTAAGATACTTGAGAGAGGCGCCAGGTCAGGGTGTATGGATGGCTTGCAACAAGAACACTGAGGTGATAGGATACTGTGATGCAGATTGGGCTGGGGACAGAGTAGACAGAAGGTCAACCACCGGCTATTGTACATTCATTGGAGGGAATCTGGTCACTTGGAAGAGCAAGAAGCAGAAGGTGGTGTCTTGCTCAAGTGCAGAAGCAGAGTACAGATCAATGAGGAAGCTAACCAGTGAGCTTATCTGGATAAAGGGGCTTCTAGGCGACTTGGGAATTGAGATCACCACTCCCATGACCATGCATTGTGACAATCAAGCTGCAATACACATTGCATCCAACTCAGTCTTCCATGAGAGGACAAAACACATAGAAGTGGACTGTCACAAGGTGAGACAAGCAGTAGAACAGCAAGTGATCCTCCCATGCTATACAAGAAGTGAGGATCAGCTGGCTGACATCTTCACCAAGGCAGCCAGCAGCAAAGTTTGTGAGTCCATTCTTCCAAGACTTGGACTCATAAACCTTCCATGTCAATGATCCCCTCACCATGGAGTATTCTACTCTTTTTCCTTTGCTTGGTTTTTATCCCAAGTGGTTTTTCCAAGTAAAGGTTTTAATGAGGGAATGCTTCATGGATTTCCAAGCTTGACACTCACTACTGTCAAGCTTGAGGGGGAGTGTTGACATGAAGAATAAAGCAAGAAGATAGGAACTTGGAGAACAAGGCTGTCCGTACAACCTAAGAGTGACTTGCAAGGAAAGGAAGCAAGTCATGAGTTAACCAACTCGGTCAAGTGATTAAAAGATCTCCTAGTGAGTGGGAATGTCGACATGTATCCGTTGAAGAGAAGTGAGTGGAGGAGTCACGGGTGTGTCTAAGAGAAGAGAGAGGGAGCTGACCGTTGGGAGCTGTCACTATCCCTCTTGCTGAACGAGCCATCCGCGGATCTGCCTCCTCTTTGTTTATTCTTTCCCTTGTACTATCTTCTCATTGTTTATGCATTCTTGTATGTCTTTAAATACCCTGTCATGTGTAACAAATCAAGTAAGGAAACTTATTCTCCTTCTATTCTCTTTGTCACACTCTCACGGAAACTCTCTCCATCTCTTACTCTTCTCTCTTAATCTCTCCTTAATCTTCTAAAACTCTCAAGAACACTCTCCCATAAGAATCTGTTGTGCTTCTACTCTGCCCATCTTCATAGTACCATAGCTACCTTGATAACCAGACAGTATGCTTCTCTTCCACACCTTCTCTTCTGATCTGAGCCTTAGAGCGTCGTCTCAGCCTTCCCTTCTTCCTTTTAGCACCCTCCTTACTCCAAGTTATCTCTTTGTTCTCTTCCATCACTTGATGAAGCCTCTGAAACAAGTACACACACTTCTTCCATGTTGGGTAGCTTCTCTTCCTTGAGAATAAGCTTTACCAACCAGCCATAAGATGAATCCAAGCTTGCAAGGAGGCTGAAGACAACATCTTGCTCTCGCCACTCTTCTAGCACTCTGGATCACAACTTCTTGGTCTCAAGCTTTGTAAACTCCGACCAAAAACATCTCAGCTTCTTCACATGCTGATTGAAACCTTCTTTCCCTTGTTTCAACTCACAGATCATCTTCCTGACTTCATACATCCTCCTTAGATTGATCTTGTTCTCATAAACATCTTCAATCTTCTCAAGAGATATACTTTCTTCAAGACTCAACTGATCTTCACATTTCAACCTGCTGTCTGACCCCCATCAGCAGCTCTCTCCATTAAAGGTTCTCCTTTTACTTGATTACTCCAAATCTCACAGCTTCCCAAAGCTGTCTTTACCCATCTTGGCCAAACCCACTTGTTTTCTTCTTGAATCTTCACTGCTCCACTAGATTCGTGCTTCATATCCATGTTTCCACTAGAGAATCTCAAATAAACCCAGCCACACAAGAATAGACAACACACATACCCAGAAACCTCAATAATCCCAAGAACACTCAAGAACACTCAAGAACACTCTGATTTTGAGAAAAAGAAATCACACTCACCCCCTTTTTGCCAACCTGGCTCTGATACCATATACACTTTTGTGTATTAGAGCATGATTCAAATAATCAGAGATAATCAGATGAAAAGATTAAAGAGATTAAGAGATTTTAGTGAGAGAATAAAGAGAGAGACTCAAAACTCCATTAATTAATAAAGATGAGGTTACAACATACTTATATGTGAGAGACAATCAATTTCGAAATCAATAGATAAGGTAGAGGTTCAGGGCATGTGTAGTCAAAGAGAGCCATCCAAAAGCAGCCAATGGGAGTCTTCACATGCTTGATCCCTTTGGCATCTTTTACTAGATGCTGTCTACTTTACAGCCTGTCTCCAGCCTCTCTAGCTGTGAGGAAACCTTATCCAGACTGCTCCCCCTTATCCATACAGCTCTTGGTCGTGGCTTACTCTCCAATGTGAGCCAAGGTAACTTTCCAAGCTTTAACTTAGTTACCACAGTAAAACCAAAGTTACTGTGGTAACTCCAAAGTACTGTCTGTCTCAATCCTCTTTCTCTATCAATGTAGTCACTCTTTATTACCTCATCTCAACACTGATTTGAAAGTGGGATAGCTTCTTCATCCTAACTCCTATGAGATTTATTCAGCTTCCTGGTGATTCTCCACTACTTTATGTATCAAAATCAAGCTTCTTACATCGCGATTCATCCTGGTTTGATTAGAATACAAAGAAGCTGTCATATTCCCAAACAGGAAAACTGGGATCACCTGATTTGAAAGTGGGATAGCTTCTTCATCCTAACTCCTATGAGATTTATTCAGCTTCCTGGTGATTCTCCACTACTTTATGTTTCAAAATCAAGCTTCTTACATCGCGATTCATCCTGGTTTGATTAGAATGACAAAGAAGCTGTCATATTCCCAAACAGGAAAACTGGGATCACCTGATTTGAAAGTGGGATAGCTTCTTCATCCTAACTCCTATGAGATTTATTCAGCTTCCTGGTGATTCTCCACTACTTTATGTATCAAAATCAAGCTTCTTACATCGCGATTCATCCTGGTTTGATTAGAATGACAAAGAAGCTGTCATATTCCCAAACAGGAAAACTGGGATCACCTGATTTGAAAGTGGGATAGCTTCTTCATCCTAACTCCTATGAGATTTATTCAGCTTCCTGGTGATTCTCCACTACTTTATGTATCAAAATCAAGCTTCTTACATCGCGATTCATCCTGGTTTGATTAGAATGACAAAGAAGCTGTCATATTCCCAAACAGGAAAACTGGGATCACCTGATTTGAAAGTGGGATAGCTTCTTCATCCTAACTCCTATGAGATTTATTCAGCTTCCTGGTGATTCTCCACTACTTTATGTATCAAAATCAAGCTTCTTACATCGCGATTCATCCTGGTTTGATTAGAATGACAAAGAAGCTGTCATATTCCCAAACAGGAAAACTGGGATCACCTGATTTGAAAGTGGGATAGCTTCTTCATCCTAACTCCTATGAGATTTATTCAGCTTCCTGGTGATTCTCCACTACTTTATGTATCAAAATCAAGCTTCTTACATCGCGATTCATCCTGGTTTGATTAGAATGACAAAGAAGCTGTCATATTCCCAAACAGGAAAACTGGGATCACCTGATTTGAAAGTGGGATAGCTTCTTCATCCTAACTCCTATGAGATTTATTCAGCTTCCTGGTGATTCTCCACTACTTTATGTATCAAAATCAAGCTTCTTACATCGCGATTCATCCTGGTTTGATTAGAATGACAAAGAAGCTGTCATATTCCCAAACAGGAAAACTGGGATCACCTGATTTGAAAGTGGGATAGCTTCTTCATCCTAACTCCTATGAGATTTATTCAGCTTCCTGGTGATTCTCCACTACTTTATGTATCAAAATCAAGCTTCTTACATCGCGATTCATCCTGGTTTGATTAGAATGACAAAGAAGCTGTCATATTCCCAAACAGGAAAACTGGGATCACCTGATTTGAAAGTGGGATAGCTTCTTCATCCTAACTCCTATGAGATTTATTCAGCTTCCTGGTGATTCTCCACTACTTTATGTATCAAAATCAAGCTTCTTACATCGCGATTCATCCTGGTTTGATTAGAATGACAAAGAAGCTGTCATATTCCCAAACAGGAAAACTGGGATCACCTGATTTGAAAGTGGGATAGCTTCTTCATCCTAACTCCTATGAGATTTATTCAGCTTCCTGGTGATTCTCCACTACTTTATGTATCAAAATCAAGCTTCTTACATCGCGATTCATCCTGGTTTGATTAGAATGACAAAGAAGCTGTCATATTCCCAAACAGGAAAACTGGGATCACCTGATTTGAAAGTGGGATAGCTTCTTCATCCTAACTCCTATGAGATTTATTCAGCTTCCTGGTGATTCTCCACTACTTTATGTATCAAAATCAAGCTTCTTACATCGCGATTCATCCTGGTTTGATTAGAATGACAAAGAAGCTGTCATATTCCCAAACAGGAAAACTGGGATCACCTGATTTGAAAGTGGGATAGCTTCTTCATCCTAACTCCTATGAGATTTATTCAGCTTCCTGGTGATTCTCCACTACTTTATGTATCAAAATCAAGCTTCTTACATCGCGATTCATCCTGGTTTGATTAGAATGACAAAGAAGCTGTCATATTCCCAAACAGGAAAACTGGGATCACCTGATTTGAAAGTGGGATAGCTTCTTCATCCTAACTCCTATGAGATTTATTCGCTTCCTGGTGATTCTCCACTACTTTATGTATCAAAATCAAGCTTCTTACATCGCGATTCATCCTGGTTTGATTAGAATGACAAAGAAGCTGTCATATTCCCAAACAGGAAAACTGGGATCACCTGATTTGAAAGTGGGATAGCTTCTTCATCCTAACTCCTATGAGATTTATTCAGCTTCCTGGTGATTCTCCACTACTTTATGTATCAAAATCAAGCTTCTTACATCGCGATTCATCCTGGTTTGATTAGAATGACAAAGAAGCTGTCATATTCCCAAACAGGAAAACTGGGATCACCTGATTTGAAAGTGGGATAGCTTCTTCATCCTAACTCCTATGAGATTTATTCAGCTTCCTGGTGATTCTCCACTACTTTATGTATCAAAATCAAGCTTCTTACATCGCGATTCATCCTGGTTTGATTAGAATGACAAAGAAGCTGTCATATTCCCAAACAGGAAAACTGGGATCACCTGATTTGAAAGTGGGATAGCTTCTTCATCCTAACTCCTATGAGATTTATTCAGCTTCCTGGTGATTCTCCACTACTTTATGTATCAAAATCAAGCTTCTTACATCGCGATTCATCCTGGTTTGATTAGAATGACAAAGAAGCTGTCATATTCCCAAACAGGAAAACTGGGATCACCTGATTTGAAAGTGGGATAGCTTCTTCATCCTAACTCCTATGAGATTTATTCAGCTTCCTGGTGATTCTCCACTACTTTATGTATCAAAATCAAGCTTCTTACATCGCGATTCATCCTGGTTTGATTAGAATGACAAAGAAGCTGTCATATTCCCAAACAGGAAAACTGGGATCACCTGATTTGAAAGTGGGATAGCTTCTTCATCCTAACTCCTATGAGATTTATTCAGCTTCCTGGTGATTCTCCACTACTTTATGTATCAAAATCAAGCTTCTTACATCGCGATTCATCCTGGTTTGATTAGAATGACAAAGAAGCTGTCATATTCCCAAACAGGAAAACTGGGATCACCTGATTTGAAAGTGGGATAGCTTCTTCATCCTAACTCCTATGAGATTTATTCAGCTTCCTGGTGATTCTCCACTACTTTATGTTTCAAAATCAAGCTTCTTACATCGCGATTCATCCTGGTTTGATTAGAATGACAAAGAAGCTGTCATATTCCCAAACAGGAAAACTGGGATCACCTGATTTGAAAGTGGGATAGCTTCTTCATCCTAACTCCTATGAGATTTATTCAGCTTCCTGGTGATTCTCCACTACTTTATGTATCAAAATCAAGCTTCTTACATCGCGATTCATCCTGGTTTGATTAGAATGACAAAGAAGCTGTCATATTCCCAAACAGGAAAACTGGGATCACCTGATTTGAAAGTGGGATAGCTTCTTCATCCTAACTCCTATGAGATTTATTCAGCTTCCTGGTGATTCTCCACTACTTTATGTATCAAAATCAAGCTTCTTACATCGCGATTCATCCTGGTTTGATTAGAATGACAAAGAAGCTGTCATATTCCCAAACAGGAAAACTGGGATCACCTGATTTGAAAGTGGGATAGCTTCTTCATCCTAACTCCTATGAGATTTATTCAGCTTCCTGGTGATTCTCCACTACTTTATGTATCAAAATCAAGCTTCTTACATCGCGATTCATCCTGGTTTGATTAGAATGACAAAGAAGCTGTCATATTCCCAAACAGGAAAACTGGGATCACCTGATTTGAAAGTGGGATAGCTTCTTCATCCTAACTCCTATGAGATTTATTCAGCTTCCTGGTGATTCTCCACTACTTTATGTATCAAAATCAAGCTTCTTACATCGCGATTCATCCTGGTTTGATTAGAATGACAAAGAAGCTGTCATATTCCCAAACAGGAAAACTGGGATCACCTGATTTGAAAGTGGGATAGCTTCTTCATCCTAACTCCTATGAGATTTATTCAGCTTCCTGGTGATTCTCCACTACTTTATGTTTCAAAATCAAGCTTCTTACATCGCGATTCATCCTGGTTTGATTAGAATGACAAAGAAGCTGTCATATTCCCAAACAGGAAAAATGGGATCACCTGATTTGAAAGTGGGATAGCTTCTTCATCCTAACTCCTATGAGATTTATTCAGCTTCCTGATGATTCTCCACTACTTTATGTATCAAAATCAAGCTTCTTACTGTTGAGTTGAGCTGAATATATGTATGAAGAGCTAAGGAGTTGAAGAGGAAAGGAGATGAGGAGCTAAGGGAGTTTAGGGAGAGCATGGTACGGACGTCCGTACAAGGCCGTACAAGCGTACAGTCCGTACCATCCAGCATCGACCAAGACTTACCTTGCATCAGCCAAGTAACACGGTAACTAAGGTAAAGGGAAGGAACTTACCTTGAGGCATCAGACCGTTTAGGGATAAGGTAGAGCGCGCCTTGACAGGCTGGAACAGCTGGAAAGGCAAGAGCATCTCGGTCCAAGATGCCAGATACTCCGCGCATGTGGAGAAGCTAATTGGCTAGTCCAAATGAGCTTATCCTCTCCTGATTGACCTCACATGCTTTAGTCTTCTCTTGATTTCGAAAACCCTTGTATGCTCACTCTATATATTGTAACTCATCAACCCTAATGAAGATTAAGCAGTTTGAGTCTCTCTAATCTCTTAGACACTATGGTTTACTCTTAGACACTAAACGGCTCTATCTAGTCTCCTAATCTTTCACAAACTTCTCTTAATCACTTCCTAAACACTCTCTTTATTCTGATTACTCTAAGGATCTCTTAATCTCATATGGTATCAGAGCCAGGTTCATTTTATGAGATTTTCA
This sequence comes from Brassica napus, assembly GCF_020379485.1. Classification (NCBI taxonomy): domain Eukaryota; kingdom Viridiplantae; phylum Streptophyta; class Magnoliopsida; order Brassicales; family Brassicaceae; genus Brassica; species Brassica napus. The sequence continues at coordinate 45,129 of NW_026016817.1, read as the reverse complement.
GAGATCTCAGGTTGTGTGTGTGTATAAGCTCCAATGGAGCAAGCTGAGAAGATTAGAGTTTGTTTTAGGTGATTTTAGAGAGAGAGTTTATAAGAGTGTTTATGTGTTTACTTAAATCAGAAACAAGAGACTTTGAGAGATTAAGAGTATAAGAAAGGGAGAGATTAAAGAGAATCTGATTCAAGAACACATTTCATTATGAAGTGGAGAGGGGAAATCCCCCAAACTCCCTTAAGGCTTGAAATCGCCAATTACATCTCCTTTTATAAGGTTTACAACTTTGCATTCTCATAAACCTAAATCTAATGGATAGAAATGACTGAATATAAATGGATGGCCAGGATGGAGAGTTGAGATTGCAATCTGTGTGAGATGTCTTGATTGGAGGAGAGCTAATTGATGTCTGATTGGTTTATTCAAACTGGTCAAAGGGAAGGCTGTTCTCCCATTGGCTCCTTATAGGCTCCCATGTATCAAGCCTTCATTCAGACCATGTTCATGGTCGTGGCTCCCTTTGGCTTTACAGCCAAAGCCAGCCTGTCCATCCTCCAAAGTAACCAATCAGCTCCATCTTTGCTCTCATTGGCCGCTTGCCTCCACAAAGGATCTTCTTGATTCCCTTTTGATGCTTCACGACCAGACTTCTTTTTATCAGCCCTAAGTATGCACAAAGTCTCCCGGACATGTTCTGATCATGCCCTAAGCTTGCACATCTTGTCCCGGACTTTGCACCACCTCAAAACATCTCAAATGGCCAAGTTGTGTTTCCTCGGGTTGTCTCGGTCCGTACGGATCCGTACAGGTCCGTACCATCCGTACTGCCTCGCCCTAAGTATGCACACTTGCCCATTTGCTCCCAAACACTCTTCTAAGTCCCTCCTGGACTTGGCCCTATCTTTGCACAGCCATATGAGCACTTCTGGACACCTTCAAACACTCCTAAAGTCTTCATAGATAATCTCCGGAGGTCTTGCCCTATTCTTGCTCAAGACTCAATCTCAACTCAACCCTTCACCACTCCATTTCTTTTCTTCAAGTCAACACTCCCCCTCAAGCTTGACTTTAGCTGATCCTAAGTCAAGCTTGGAACCTTGAAGAACTTCCTCATTAAAAACCTCACCAAGGAAAACCCTTTGGGACAAAACCTTGATGAGGGAAAAAGAGTAAAGCCTCCAAGGCCTAGGGATTGGCCAGTGAGTCTTTGTGCCTTACCAACAATGTAAGGGACACAAAGACTCTGGATCTCGGCCCCTTCTTGTGATGCAAGGTAGATCACATCTTCTCTTGCTCATCACTTTTCATCTTGTAATAGCTGAGCCTTGGCTGCTTCTTCTTCTAGAGTTTCCACCTTGTTCTAAAGCTTCATGATCGGATGCCTCAGTCTGTAGTACCAAGGCTGCTCTGCTCTGGCCGCCTTGGAGATTGCTTCACCATCCTCCATCTTGCTTCACAAACCGGTATGCTCCTCTTCTTGAATAACCGCCAAGTGCTCTCATCAAGAAGCCTTCTCAACACTCCCCCTCAAGCTTGACCATGTGGAACAAGTCAAGCTTGGAAGGAGAGCTTCTTGATTCTCTACATTTGCTCACTGCCGTCCACCTTCTTGAACCGGCACCTTTGTGATCATTTGAACTCTTCTCAACACTCCCCCTCAAGCTTGACCATGTGGAACAAGTCAAGCTTGGGAGAGCAGCTTCATGATCACACCATCAGACCCTTGCAGCACCTTCTGAACTCGCCATCTCCATGGAATGCTTGTGGAACCTTCAGCTCCCTCTTCAGACTGCTCACACTGGAAGCCGCCTTGATAGAGTAGCTCCATCATCTTCACACAGCCGAGAGTGCTCTGAACACTCCCTTGTTCTTCCCACAGCCGGATGACTCCTTTTCCATCAGTTGCTTGCCATGGTCTTCCTTCTTTGCTCACTTAACTCCCCTCCTCAAGCTTGGATAGAATGAGGGTCCAAGCTTGGAAGTGAGCAGCCGTGAGTCTTCACTAACCAGTGGCACATCACCACTTCAGTAACCGCTCTCCATTGCTCATGACAATGGGCAATGCCTTCCTCTTTCTCTTGGATTGGTGATGAACTAAGAACACTTCTTGTATACCTGAAACACCACTCAACCTCCAGAGAAGATTAGACATAGGTGCATTGGGTCAGTCCTTGATTCCACATCAAGCTTGAACACCAATGTCTCACTAAAGCAATGCAAGATCAAACAAGACACCCAAGTTTCAAATCATTGCAAGCTTAGCTCTCTAAGTTCTAGTATGATCCTACAGATTCATTACAAGACACTTAGGCAATTTTAACTTCTCCTTTACTCAGCTACTAGACATGAATCAAGTGCATCAACCTAAGGCAACAACAAGCCACTATGCACTAGCTTCATTCGGTTTCAACTCATGTATGCAAGCAGATCATCAACAACAAGCACTACAAGAACCGAGCAAGCTTTTAAAATCTCTCAATCACCTCACAAACTCTCTAGTATCTGGGACAGATTCTAAACATTTCATATTAGCAATCTTTAAACATCCACAGGTTTTCAATCACAACACAACCTGTCAATATACTCAAGCTTTATACAAAAGGAAAGAACTTTCTTACAGCCAAGGACCTTTGCATAGATCCTTGATTCCATTGGACAGATTCTGAGTTGTTAGTGTGCACTCCAACGCCTCCATCTTCCATGGACCTTTCCTTTTGAACCACCATGTCTTAGCTCCCACCTTTCTCCATGTTGTACACGCCACACCAGAACAAGCAGCAAGCTTTCTTCTTGAGAAACTTCTTCTTGGACTTTGAATAGCAAGAACCCGGAACTGGCTTTGTTAGAGAGGGTAGCTAATCCGCTCCATTGCCTTTGTTTCCTTGGATCTTCTTTCTTCAAGGGCGACATGGGATGTTGAGGAACAGCAGCAGACAGCTTCTGGACTCCAGGATGAACACGCCTGCCTCTTGAGGTGTTGAACAGCCGGATAGAACAGACAGCTTTTTCTTGGTTGAAATGGACATGGTAGTGAGCTCTGAGGTTTGCGGAAGCTTCAACCAGATTCAGATGAACCTGGCTCTGATACCATATGAGATTTTCAGAGATCTCAGGTTGTGTGTGTGTATAAGCTCCAATGGAGCAAGCTGAGAAGATTAGAGTTTGTTTTAGGTGATTTTAGAGAGAGAGTTTATAAGAGTGTTTATGTGTTTACTTAAATCAGAAACAAGAGACTTTGAGAGATTAAGAGTATAAGAAAGGGAGAGATTAAAGAGAATCTGATTCAAGAACACATTTCATTATGAAGTGGAGAGGGGAAATCCCCCAAACTCCCTTAAGGCTTGAAATCGCCAATTACATCTCCTTTTATAAGGTTTACAACTTTGCATTCTCATAAACCTAGATCTAATGGATAGAAATGACTGAATATAAATGGATGGCCAGGATGGAGAGTTGAGATTGCAATCTGTGTGAGATGTCTTGATTGGAGGAGAGCTAATTGATGTCTGATTGGTTTATTCAAACTGGTCAAAGGGAAGGCTGTTCTCCCATTGGCTCCTTATAGGCTCCCATGTATCAAGCCTTCATTCAGACCATGTTCATGGTCGTGGCTCCCTTTGGCTTTACAGCCAAAGCCAGCCTGTCCATCCTCCAAAGTAACCAATCAGCTCCATCTTTGCTCTCATTGGCCGCTTGCCTCCACAAAGGATCTTCTTGATTCCCTTTTGATGCTTCACGACCAGACTTCTTTTTATCAGCCCTAAGTATGCACAAAGTCTCCCGGACATGTTCTGATCATGCCCTAAGCTTGCACATCTTGTCCCGGACTTTGCACCACCTCAAAACATCTCAAATGGCCAAGTTGTGTTTCCTCGGGTTGTCTCGGTCCGTACGGATCCGTACAGGTCCGTACCATCCGTACTGCCTCGCCCTAAGTATGCACACTTGCCCATTTGCTCCCAAACACTCTTCTAAGTCCCTCCTGGACTTGGCCCTATCTTTGCACAGCCATATGAGCACTTCTGGACACCTTCAAACACTCCTAAAGTCTTCATAGATAATCTCCGGAGGTCTTGCCCTATTCTTGCTCAAGACTCAATCTCAACTCAACCCTTCACCACTCCATTTCTTTTCTTCAAGTCAACACATTTGAATCTGGGGTTTGATCTTTAGAGAGTTACAAGCTAAACGTCTTTGAAGCTACACGCGAGTAGTCTTGAAGGTGTTGAAGCTGTGTTCCGTTCTAGTTGAAGCTGTGCTACGTTCTGTTGGTTTGCGTGATTCTAGACTCAAGGTTGGTGTGTACGAGATCCAAGATTCAAGTTTTCAAGTCAAGCAAAGATGGAACATGGGATGAACATGAGGATGAAGGTAGCGGTTACTTTCAAAGGTAGCAACTACCTTGTGTGGTCTCGGATGGTGAAGACTGCGGTGGGAAGTAAGGGTTTGTGGGGGCACATCACAACAGGGGAGGCTCCGAAACTCATTACTCAGGGAGGAGATCAAGAAGAGGTCTCTAATGAAGCGGCTGTGGAGAAATGGCAACAAGAAGACATGCTGGTGATGACGGTTCTACACGCATCCTTGGACCCAGCTATCTTGGATGCCTACAGCTACTGTGAATCAGCCAAGGAGCTGTGGGACACGCTGAAGAAGGTGTATGGGAACACTTCCAACCTCAGCCGTGTGTTTGAAGTGAAGCTAGCGATCAACCGTCTTGCACAAGAGGACATGGAGTTCACTAAGCACTTGGGGAGGTTCAGGTCCTTATGGTCAGAGCTGGAGATGCTGAGGCCGAGCACAACTGATCCAGATCAGCTGAATGAGAGGCGCGAGCAAGACAAGGTCTTTGGGCTGCTTCTCACACTGAACCCGGCCTACACCCAGCTCATCCAGCACATGTTAAGGTCAGACAAGCTTCCGGACCTTGAGGAGGTGTGTGCACAAATCCAAAGGGAGCAGGGATCCATGGGTTTGTTTGGAGGAAAGGGGGAGCTCTCTCTTGCCAATCAAGCAGCTCATGAGGATTCAACCGAGGCTCCACAAGCAAACAAGGCATCTCACGGGAAGTACGAGGACAGGAAGTTCAATGGCAACTGTGATCATTGCAAGAAGCATGGTCATAAGAAGAGCCAATGCTGGATACTGCACCCACACCTCAAGCCGGCCAAGTTCATGAAGGAGCGTGAGGGAAGGGCAAATGTGACTGAAGGTTCAAGCGGAGCTGGCACCAGCAAGATCAGTGAAGTGGATGGGCTTGGAGGCAATGATGGGAATGGGAAGTCTCTGGTGGCTTACACAGGCGCCTCAAGCTCCCGCAGCAATGATGACTACATCAAGAGATCAGACCTTGATGCCCTCTTCAAAATGCTAAAGGAAAACGGTAACACTTACGGTTATTCCTTTGGAGCTTCTATGATTGCATATAAGGATGATCACTTGATTAGAGAACTAGTAGAACGGTTAGAAGCTAGGAATGAGTATAGACATGCTCACATTGCTAGAACTGATAAGATGCATCCATCACTTAGTAATCTATGCCATAATGCTAAACGAGTAGGTAAACCATTGATTGTTGATTCTGGTGCATCACATCATATGATAAGTGATGAAAACTTGATTAAGGATATAGAACCTACACATGGGCATGTGATGATAGCAAATGGGGATAAGATACCCATTAGAGGAATAGGAAAGCTTAAGCTGTTTAACAAAGAATCTAGAGCTTTTTACATGCCTGAATTCACATCAAACCTATTATCAGTGAAGAAATGTACTAATGATTTACAATGCAATGTTATCTTTAGTCCTAATGATGTGAAGTTTCAGGATATTGAGAGCAGCAGATTGATTGGGAAAGGGGTGACTAAGGGAGATCTCTATATGCTTGAAGAACTCACTTCTGTTCCTGATTATAGTTGCTCGTTTACTTCTGCTTCTTTGTTGAATAAAAATGCATTGTGGCATGCTAGAGTAGGACACCCTCATGTTAAAGCTTTGAACTTAATGGTACCAGGTGTTGTGTTTGAGAATAAAGATTGTGAAGCTTGCATTTTAGGCAAGCATTGTAGAACTGTGTTTCAAAAGTCTACTACCGTTTATGATAATTGCTTTGATCTAATTCATTCAGATGTATGGACTGCCCCTTGCTTATCTAGAGATAGTTATAAGTATTTTGTCACATTCATTGATGAAAAATCCAAATACACCTGGTTAACCTTAATTCAGACCAAAGATAGGGTACTTGATGCATTTAGGAACTTTCAAACTTATGTAACTAACCATTATCATGCTAAGATTAAAATTTTGAGATCAGATAATGGAGGAGAGTACACGAGTCATGCATTCAAGCAACACCTATCACAACATGGGATCCTACATCAAACAAGCTGTCCTTATACTCCACAGCAAAATGGAGTGGCTGAGAGGAAGAATAGGCATCTCATGGAAGTGGCAAGGTCACTTATGTTTCAGAGTAATGTTCCAAAGAGATTTTGGAGTGATGCGGTTGCCACTGCTTGTTACCTGATAAACAGAACTCCAACCAAAGTTCTGAATGAGAAGGCTCCATTTGAAGTTCTGAACAGGTACAAGCCAGCTCTTGATTACTTGCGAGTCTTTGGATGCCTATGCTTTGTCCTCAAACCAGGAGAGATGATCAACAAGCTAGAAGCAAGAAGCACTAAGGCTGTGTTCATAGGATACTCAGCTACACAGAAAGGATACAAATGCTATGATCCTATAGCAAGGAGAGTTCTTGTATCTAGAGATGTGAAGTTCTTGGAAGATAGAGGATACTATGAAGAAAAGAATCAAGAAGACCTGAAGGACTTAACATCAGACAAGGCCACCACCTTGCGGATCATTCTTGAAGGTCTTGGAATCAGTACATCCCAGGATCCGAGGAATCACGCAACTACACCTCCTGAAGTTGGTTCACCATCCCACCTTGATCATGAGGGAGGAGAGGAGCATGAGGAGCCTATGCAAGAGGCCAACCAAGATGAAGGAGGAGTAGAGAATGAAGGAGAAGAGAGCATAGGCTCGGATGGTCATGGACATGATCATGGTGTGACACAAACACCTTCTCAAGATGAAGTGGTAGAAGAACAACAGGAAGAAGAACCGGTTGTGCAGCCACTAAGAAGGAGTACAAGGATAAGGAAGGATCCTTCCAGTTGGGTAAACACGAGAGTGTACTACAATGCCCAAGCTGTGGAGCATCCTTCTCAAGCCGTGTGCTCCTTTGCTCAATATCCAGAAGCACATTGCGCTTTCATGGTAAACTTGGATGAGAATCACATCCCAAGAAGCTATGAAGAAGCAATGAAAGATAAAGAATGGAAGGAATCAGTTGGAGATGAGGCAGGAGCGATGATCAAGAATGATACATGGTATGAGAGTGAGTTACCAAAAGGGAAGAAGGCTGTGACTAGTAGATGGATATTCACAATCAAGTACAAAGCGGATGGAAAGGTTGAGAGGAAGAAGTCAAGGCTAGTTGCAAGAGGTTTCACTCAAACTTATGGAGAAGATTACATAGAAACCTTTGCACCAGTAGCTAAACTCCACACAATCCGGATTGTACTAAGCTTGGCTGTGAATCTTGGATGGGGGTTATGGCAAATGGATGTGAAGAATGCGTTTCTACAAGGTGAACTTGAGGATGAAGTGTATATGCATCCACCTCCAGGCCTTGAACACTTAGTGAAGAGTGGAAATGTGTTGAGACTGAAGAAAGCCATCTATGGGCTGAAGCAATCACCAAGAGCTTGGTACAACAAGTTGAGCACTACTCTGAATGGCCGAGGCTTCAAGAAGTCTGAACTAGATCACACCCTCTTCACACTCACGACTCCCTCAGGTATGATTGCACTCCTTGTGTATGTTGATGATATCATTATCACAGGGAGTGATAAGGAAGGTATCATAGCAACCAAGGAGTTTCTTAAATCCATGTTTGAGATTAAAGACTTGGGAGAAATGAAATACTTTCTTGGAATTGAGATATGTAGATCCAAGGAAGGTTTGTTCATGTCCCAAAGGAAGTATACACTTGATCTTTTGAAAGGTGCAGGTGCTTATGGAGGCAAGACAGCAAGGATGCCTATGGAGGATGGCTACAAAGTCCCACGAGAGGGGGAGATTGAAGACAGCAAACCTTATCAGGATCCTAAACTCTATAGAAAACTAGTTGGCAAATTGATTTATCTCACTATAACTAGACCTGACATTTGTTTTGCTGTGAATCAGGTGAGTCAACACATGCAAGTGCCTAAGGAACATCATTGGCGCATGGTGGAGAGGATCTTGATGTATCTCAACGGCTCACCTGATCAAGGAGTATGGATGGGCTGCAATGGAAGCACTGAAGTGGTGGGATACTGTGATGCGGATTGGGCTGGTGATAGAGCAGACAGGAGATCAACCACAGGCTATTGCACATTCATTGGAGGCAACTTGGTGACTTGGAAGAGCAAGAAGCAGAAGGTAGTGTCATGTTCAAGTGCAGAAGCCGAGTATAGAGCCATGCTGAAGCTCACCAACGAGTTGGTATGGATCAAAGGCATCTTGAAGCACTTGGAGATTGATCAAGCAACTCCAATGACAATGCATTGTGACAATCAAGCTGCCATCCACATTGCATCCAACTCGGTGTTTCATGAGAGGACCAAGCACATTGAAGTTGATTGTCACAAGGTGAGGCAGATGATTGTGCTAGGGGTGATCTTGCCATGTTACACAAGGAGTGAAGATCAGCTAGCGGATGTGTTCACCAAGGCTGCAAGACAGAAGACAATGGAGTCCATTCACATCAGGTTGGGCCTCATTGATCTTGGGAAGAGAAGGAGCTAATCCCCTTAGCTGCAAGGTCTTTACTCTTTTTCCCTCATCAAAGTTTTATCCCATTGGGTTTTCTTTGGTGAGGTTTTTAATGAGGAAGATCTTGTGGCTGTCCAAGCTTAGACTTATACAAAGCTAAGCTTGAGGGGGAGTGTTGAGTTGAGCTGAATATATGTATGAAGAGCTAAGGAGTTGAAGAGGAAAGGAGATGAGGAAGCTTGGGAGTTTAGGGAGAGCATGGTACGGACGTCCGTACAAGGCCGTACAAGCCGTACAGTCCGTACCATCCAGCATCGACCAAGACTTACCTTGCATCAGCCAAGTAACACGGTAACTAAGGTAAAGGGAAGGAACTTACCTTGAGGCATCAGACCGTTTAGGGATAAGGTAGAGCGCGCCTTGACAGGCTGGAACAGCTGGAAAGGCAAGAGCATCTCGGTCCAAGATGCCAGATACTCCGCGCATGTGGAGAAGCTAATTGGCTAGTCCAAATGAGCTTATCCTCTCCTGATTGACCTCACATGCTTTAGTCTTCTCTTGATTTCGAAAACCCTTGTATGCTCTCTCTATATATTGTAACTCATCAACCCTAATGAAGATTATGCAGTTTGAGTCTCTCTAATCTCTTAGACACTATGGTTTTCTCTTAGACACTAAACGGCTCTATCTAGTCTCCTAATCTTTCACAAACTTCTCTTAATCACTTCCTAAACACTCTCTTTATTCTGATTACTCTAAGGATCTCTTAATCTCATATGGTATCAGAGCCAGGTTCATTTGAATCTGGGGTTTGATCTTTAGAGAGTTACAAGCTAAACGTCTTTGAAGCTACACGCGAGTAGTCTTGAAGGTGTTGAAGCTGTGGTCCGTTCTAGTTGAAGCTGTGCTACGTTCTGTTGGTTTGCGTGATTCTAGACTCAAGGTTGGTGTGTACGAGATCCAAGATTCAAGTTTTCAAGTCAAGCAAAGATGGAACATGGGATGAACATGAGGATGAAGGTAGCGGTTACTTTCAAAGGTAGCAACTACCTTGTGTGGTCTCGGATGGTGAAGACTGCGGTGGGAAGTAAGGGTTTGTGGGGGCACATCACAACAGGGGAGGCTCCGAAACTCATTACTCAGGGAGGAGATCAAGAAGAGGTCTCCAATGAAGCGGCTGTGGAGAAATGGCAACAAGAAGACATGCTGGTGATGACGGTTCTACACGCATCCTTGGACCCAGCTATCTTGGATGCCTACAGCTACTGTGAATCAGCCAAGGAGCTGTGGGACACGCTGAAGAAGGTGTATGGGAACACTTCCAACCTCAGCCGTGTGTTTGAAGTGAAGCTAGCGATCAACCGTCTTGCACAAGAGGACATGGAGTTCACTAAGCACTTGGGGAGGTTCAGGTCCTTATGGTCAGAGCTGGAGATGCTGAGGCCGAGCACAACTGATCCAGATCAGCTGAATGAGAGGCGCGAGCAAGACAAGGTCTTTGGGCTGCTTCTCACACTGAACCCGGCCTACACCCAGCTCATCCAGCACATGTTAAGGTCAGACAAGCTTCCGGACCTTGAGGAGGTGTGTGCACAAATCCAAAGGGAGCAGGGATCCATGGGTTTGTTTGGAGGAAAGGGGGAGCTCTCTCTTGCCAATCAAGCAGCTCATGAGGATTCAACCGAGGCTCCACAAGCAAACAAGGCATCTCACGGGAAGTACGAGGACAGGAAGTTCAATGGCAACTGTGATCATTGCAAGAAGCATGGTCATAAGAAGAGCCAATGCTGGATACTGCACCCACACCTCAAGCCGGCCAAGTTCATGAAGGAGCGTGAGGGAAGGGCAAATGTGACTGAAGGTTCAAGCGGAGCTGGCACCAGCAAGATCAGTGAAGTGGATGGGCTTGGAGGCAATGATGGGAATGGGAAGTCTCTGGTGGCTTACACAGGCGCCTCAAGCTCCCGCAGCAATGATGACTACATCAAGAGATCAGACCTTGATGCCCTCTTCAAAATGCTAAAGGAAAACGGTAACACTTACGGTTATTCCTTTGGAGCTTCTATGATTGCATATAAGGATGATCACTTGATTAGAGAACTAGTAGAACGGTTAGAAGCTAGGAATGAGTATAGACATGCTCACATTGCTAGAACTGATAAGATGCATCCATCACTTAGTAATCTATGCCATAATGCTAAACGAGTAGGTAAACCATTGATTGTTGATTCTGGTGCATCACATCATATGATAAGTGATGAAAACTTGATTAAGGATATAGAACCTACACATGGGCATGTGATGATAGCAAATGGGGATAAGATACCCATTAGAGGAATAGGAAAGCTTAAGCTGTTTAACAAAGAATCTAGAGCTTTTTACATGCCTGAATTCACATCAAACCTATTATCAGTGAAGAAATGTACTAATGATTTACAATGCAATGTTATCTTTAGTCCTAATGATGTGAAGTTTCAGGATATTGAGAGCAGCAGATTGATTGGGAAAGGGGTGACTAAGGGAGATCTCTATATGCTTGAAGAACTCACTTCTGTTCCTGATTATAGTTGCTCGTTTACTTCTGCTTCTTTGTTGAATAAAAATGCATTGTGGCATGCTAGAGTAGGACACCCTCATGTTAAAGCTTTGAACTTAATGGTACCAGGTGTTGTGTTTGAGAATAAAGATTGTGAAGCTTGCATTTTAGGCAAGCATTGTAGAACTGTGTTTCAAAAGTCTACTACCGTTTATGATAATTGCTTTGATCTAATTCATTCAGATGTATGGACTGCCCCTTGCTTATCTAGAGATAGTTATAAGTATTTTGTCACATTCATTGATGAAAAATCCAAATACACCTGGTTAACCTTAATTCAGACCAAAGATAGGGTACTTGATGCATTTAGGAACTTTCAAACTTATGTAACTAACCATTATCATGCTAAGATTAAAATTTTGAGATCAGATAATGGAGGAGAGTACACGAGTCATGCATTCAAGCAACACCTATCACAACATGGGATCCTACATCAAACAAGCTGTCCTTATACTCCACAGCAAAATGGAGTGGCTGAGAGGAAGAATAGGCATCTCATGGAAGTGGCAAGGTCACTTATGTTTCAGAGTAATGTTCCAAAGAGATTTTGGAGTGATGCGGTTGCCACTGCTTGTTACCTGATAAACAGAACTCCAACCAAAGTTCTGAATGAGAAGGCTCCATTTGAAGTTCTGAACAGGTACAAGCCAGCTCTTGATTACTTGCGAGTCTTTGGATGCCTATGCTTTGTCCTCAAACCAGGAGAGATGATCAACAAGCTAGAAGCAAGAAGCACTAAGGCTGTGTTCATAGGATACTCAGCTACACAGAAAGGATACAAATGCTATGATCCTATAGCAAGGAGAGTTCTTGTATCTAGAGATGTGAAGTTCTTGGAAGATAGAGGATACTATGAAGAAAAGAATCAAGAAGACCTGAAGGACTTAACATCAGACAAGGCCACCACCTTGCGGATCATTCTTGAAGGTCTTGGAATCAGTACATCCCAGGATCCGAGGAATCACGCAACTACACCTCCTGAAGTTGGTTCACCATCCCACCTTGATCATGAGGGAGGAGAGGAGCATGAGGAGCCTATGCAAGAGGCCAACCAAGATGAAGGAGGAGTAGAGAATGAAGGAGAAGAGAGCATAGGCTCGGATGGTCATGGACATGATCATGGTGTGACACAAACACCTTCTCAAGATGAAGTGGTAGAAGAACAACAGGAAGAAGAACCGGTTGTGCAGCCACTAAGAAGGAGTACAAGGATAAGGAAGGATCCTTCCAGTTGGGTAAACACGAGAGTGTACTACAATGCCCAAGCTGTGGAGCATCCTTCTCAAGCCGTGTGCTCCTTTGCTCAATATCCAGAAGCACATTGCGCTTTCATGGTAAACTTGGATGAGAATCACATCCCAAGAAGCTATGAAGAAGCAATGAAAGATAAAGAATGGAAGGAATCAGTTGGAGATGAGGCAGGAGCGATGATCAAGAATGATACATGGTATGAGAGTGAGTTACCAAAAGGGAAGAAGGCTGTGACTAGTAGATGGATATTCACAATCAAGTACAAAGCGGATGGAAAGGTTGAGAGGAAGAAGTCAAGGCTAGTTGCAAGAGGTTTCACTCAAACTTATGGAGAAGATTACATAGAAACCTTTGCACCAGTAGCTAAACTCCACACAATCCGGATTGTACTAAGCTTGGCTGTGAATCTTGGATGGGGGTTATGGCAAATGGATGTGAAGAATGCGTTTCTACAAGGTGAACTTGAGGATGAAGTGTATATGCATCCACCTCCAGGCCTTGAACACTTAGTGAAGAGTGGGAATGTGTTGAGACTGAAGAAAGCCATCTATGGGCTGAAGCAATCACCAAGAGCTTGGTACAACAAGTTGAGCACTACTCTGAATGGCCGAGGCTTCAAGAAGTCTGAACTAGATCACACCCTCTTCACACTCACGACTCCCTCAGGTATGATTGCACTCCTTGTGTATGTTGATGATATCATTATCACAGGGAGTGATAAGGAAGGTATCATAGCAACCAAGGAGTTTCTTAAATCCATGTTTGAGATTAAAGACTTGGGAGAAATGAAATACTTTCTTGGAATTGAGATATGTAGATCCAAGGAAGGTTTGTTCATGTCCCAAAGGAAGTATACACTTGATCTTTTGAAAGGTGCAGGTGCTTATGGAGGCAAGACAGCAAGGATGCCTATGGAGGATGGCTACAAAGTCCCACGAGAGGGGGAGATTGAAGACAGCAAACCTTATCAGGATCCTAAACTCTATAGAAAACTAGTTGGCAAATTGATTTATCTCACTATAACTAGACCTGACATTTGTTTTGCTGTGAATCAGGTGAGTCAACACATGCAAGTGCCTAAGGAACATCATTGGCGCATGGTGGAGAGGATCTTGATGTATCTCAACGGCTCACCTGATCAAGGAGTATGGATGGGCTGCAATGGAAGCACTGAAGTGGTGGGATACTGTGATGCGGATTGGGCTGGTGATAGAGCAGACAGGAGATCAACCACAGGCTATTGCACATTCATTGGAGGCAACTTGGTGACTTGGAAGAGCAAGAAGCAGAAGGTAGTGTCATGTTCAAGTGCAGAAGCCGAGTATAGAGCCATGCTGAAGCTCACCAACGAGTTGGTATGGATCAAAGGCATCTTGAAGCACTTGGAGATTGATCAAGCAACTCCAATGACAATGCATTGTGACAATCAAGCTGCCATCCACATTGCATCCAACTCGGTGTTTCATGAGAGGACCAAGCACATTGAAGTTGATTGTCACAAGGTGAGGCAGATGATTGTGCTAGGGGTGATCTTGCCATGTTACACAAGGAGTGAAGATCAGCTAGCGGATGTGTTCACCAAGGCTGCAAGACAGAAGACAATGGAGTCCATTCACATCAGGTTGGGCCTCATTGATCTTGGGAAGAGAAGGAGCTAATCCCCTTAGCTGCAAGGTCTTTACTCTTTTTCCCTCATCAAAGTTTTATCCCATTGGGTTTTCTTTGGTGAGGTTTTTAATGAGGAAGATCTTGTGGCTGTCCAAGCTTAGACTTATACAAAGCTAAGCTTGAGGGGGAGTGTTGAGTTGAGCTGAATATATGTATGAAGAGCTAAGGAGTTGAAGAGGAAAGGAGATGAGGAAGCTTAAGGGAGTTTAGGGAGAGCATGGTACGGACGTCCGTACAAGGCCGTACAAGCCGTACAGTCCGTACCATCCAGCATCGACCAAGACTTACCTTGCATCAGCCAAGTAACACGGTAACTAAGGTAAAGGGAAGGAACTTACCTTGAGGCATCAGACCGTTTAGGGATAAGGTAGAGCGCGCCTTGACAGGCTGGAACAGCTGGAAAGGCAAGAGCATCTCGGTCCAAGATGCCAGATACTCCGCGCATGTGGAGAAGCTAATTGGCTAGTCCAAATGAGCTTATCCTCTCCTGATTGACCTCACATGCTTTAGTCTTCTCTTGATTTCGAAAACCCTTGTATGCTCACTCTATATATTGTAACTCATCAACCCTAATGAAGATTATGCAGTTTGAGTCTCTCTAATCTCTTAGACACTATGCTTTTCTCTTAGACACTAAACGGCTCTATCTAGTCTCCTAATCTTTCACAAACTTCTCTTAATCACTTCCTAAACACTCTCTTTATTCTGATTACTCTAAGGATCTCTTAATCTCATATTTTCATCGCGATTCATCCTGGTTTGATTAGAATGACAAAGAAGCTGTCATATTCCCAAACAGGAAAACTGGGATCACCTGATTTGAAAGTGGGATAGCTTCTTCATCCTAACTCCTATGAGATTTATTCGCTTCCTGGTGATTCTCCACTACTTTATGTATCAAAATCAAGCTTCTTACATCGCGATTCATCCTGGTTTGATTAGAATGACAAAGAAGCTGTCATATTCCCAAACAGGAAAACTGGGATCACCTGATTTGAAAGTGGGATAGCTTCTTCATCCTAACTCCTATGAGATTTATTCAGCTTCCTGGTGATTCTCCACTACTTTATGTATCAAAATCAAGCTTCTTACATCGCGATTCATCCTGGTTTGATTAGAATGACAAAGAAGCTGTCATATTCCCAAACAGGAAAACTGGGATCACCTGATTTGAAAGTGGGATAGCTTCTTCATCCTAACTCCTATGAGATTTATTCAGCTTCCTGGTGATTCTCCACTACTTTATGTATCAAAATCAAGCTTCTTACATCGCGATTCATCCTGGTTTGATTAGAATGACAAAGAAGCTGTCATATTCCCAAACAGGAAAACTGGGATCACCTGATTTGAAAGTGGGATAGCTTCTTCATCCTAACTCCTATGAGATTTATTCACTTCCTGGTGATTCTCCACTACTTTATGTATCAAAATCAAGCTTCTTACATCGCGATTCATCCTGGTTTGATTAGAATGACAAAGAAGCTGTCATATTCCCAAACAGGAAAACTGGGATCACCTGATTTGAAAGTGGGATAGCTTCTTCATCCTAACTCCTATGAGATTTATTCAGCTTCCTGGTGATTCTCCACTACTTTATGTATCAAAATCAAGCTTCTTACATCGCGATTCATCCTGGTTTGATTAGAATGACAAAGAAGCTGTCATATTCCCAAACAGGAAAACTGGGATCACCTGATTTGAAAGTGGGATAGCTTCTTCATCCTAACTCCTATGAGATTTATTCAGCTTCCTGGTGATTCTCCACTACTTTATGTATCAAAATCAAGCTTCTTACATCGCGATTCATCCTGGTTTGATTAGAATGACAAAGAAGCTGTCATATTCCCAAACAGGAAAACTGGGATCACCTGATTTGAAAGTGGGATAGCTTCTTCATCCTAACTCCTATGAGATTTATTCAGCTTCCTGGTGATTCTCCACTACTTTATGTATCAAAATCAAGCTTCTTACATCGCGATTCATCCTGGTTTGATTAGAATGACAAAGAAGCTGTCATATTCCCAAACAGGAAAACTGGGATCACCTGATTTGAAAGTGGGATAGCTTCTTCATCCTAACTCCTATGAGATTTATTCACTTCCTGGTGATTCTCCACTACTTTATGTATCAAAATCAAGCTTCTTACATCGCGATTCATCCTGGTTTGATTAGAATGACAAAGAAGCTGTCATATTCCCAAACAGGAAAACTGGGATCACCTGATTTGAAAGTGGGATAGCTTCTTCATCCTAACTCCTATGAGATTTATTCAGCTTCCTGGTGATTCTCCACTACTTTATGTATCAAAATCAAGCTTCTTACATCGCGATTCATCCTGGTTTGATTAGAATGACAAAGAAGCTGTCATATTCCCAAACAGGAAAACTGGGATCACCTGATTTGAAAGTGGGATAGCTTCTTCATCCTAACTCCTATGAGATTTATTCAGCTTCCTGGTGATTCTCCACTACTTTATGTATCAAAATCAAGCTTCTTACATCGCGATTCATCCTGGTTTGATTAGAATGACAAAGAAGCTGTCATATTCCCAAACAGGAAAACTGGGATCACCTGATTTGAAAGTGGGATAGCTTCTTCATCCTAACTCCTATGAGATTTATTCAGCTTCCTGGTGATTCTCCACTACTTTATGTATCAAAATCAAGCTTCTTACATCGCGATTCATCCTGGTTTGATTAGAATGACAAAGAAGCTGTCATATTCCCAAACAGGAAAACTGGGATCACCTGATTTGAAAGTGGGATAGCTTCTTCATCCTAACTCCTATGAGATTTATTCGACTTCCTGGTGATTCTCCACTACTTTATGTATCAAAATCAAGCTTCTTACATCGCGATTCATCCTGGTTTGATTAGAATGACAAAGAAGCTGTCATATTCCCAAACAGGAAAACTGGGATCACCTGATTTGAAAGTGGGATAGCTTCTTCATCCTAACTCCTATGAGATTTATTCAGCTTCCTGGTGATTCTCCACTACTTTATGTATCAAAATCAAGCTTCTTACATCGCGATTCATCCTGGTTTGATTAGAATGACAAAGAAGCTGTCATATTCCCAAACAGGAAAACTGGGATCACCTGATTTGAAAGTGGGATAGCTTCTTCATCCTAACTCCTATGAGATTTATTCAGCTTCCTGGTGATTCTCCACTACTTTATGTATCAAAATCAAGCTTCTTACATCGCGATTCATCCTGGTTTGATTAGAATGACAAAGAAGCTGTCATATTCCCAAACAGGAAAACTGGGATCACCTGATTTGAAAGTGGGATAGCTTCTTCATCCTAACTCCTATGAGATTTATTCGACTTCCTGGTGATTCTCCACTACTTTATGTATCAAAATCAAGCTTCTTACATCGCGATTCATCCTGGTTTGATTAGAATGACAAAGAAGCTGTCATATTCCCAAACAGGAAAACTGGGATCACCTGATTTGAAAGTGGGATAGCTTCTTCATCCTAACTCCTATGAGATTTATTCAGCTTCCTGGTGATTCTCCACTACTTTATGTATCAAAATCAAGCTTCTTACATCGCGATTCATCCTGGTTTGATTAGAATGACAAAGAAGCTGTCATATTCCCAAACAGGAAAACTGGGATCACCTGATTTGAAAGTGGGATAGCTTCTTCATCCTAACTCCTATGAGATTTATTCAGCTTCCTGGTGATTCTCCACTACTTTATGTATCAAAATCAAGCTTCTTACATCGCGATTCATCCTGGTTTGATTAGAATGACAAAGAAGCTGTCATATTCCCAAACAGGAAAACTGGGATCACCTGATTTGAAAGTGGGATAGCTTCTTCATCCTAACTCCTATGAGATTTATTCAGCTTCCTGGTGATTCTCCACTACTTTATGTATCAAAATCAAGCTTCTTACATCGCGATTCATCCTGGTTTGATTAGAATGACAAAGAAGCTGTCATATTCCCAAACAGGAAAACTGGGATCACCTGATTTGAAAGTGGGATAGCTTCTTCATCCTAACTCCTATGAGATTTATTCACTTCCTGGTGATTCTCCACTACTTTATGTATCAAAATCAAGCTTCTTACATCGCGATTCATCCTGGTTTGATTAGAATGACAAAGAAGCTGTCATATTCCCAAACAGGAAAACTGGGATCACCTGATTTGAAAGTGGGATAGCTTCTTCATCCTAACTCCTATGAGATTTATTCAGCTTCCTGGTGATTCTCCACTACTTTATGTATCAAAATCAAGCTTCTTACATCGCGATTCATCCTGGTTTGATTAGAATGACAAAGAAGCTGTCATATTCCCAAACAGGAAAACTGGGATCACCTGATTTGAAAGTGGGATAGCTTCTTCATCCTAACTCCTATGAGATTTATTCAGCTTCCTGGTGATTCTCCACTACTTTATGTATCAAAATCAAGCTTCTTACATCGCGATTCATCCTGGTTTGATTAGAATGACAAAGAAGCTGTCATATTCCCAAACAGGAAAACTGGGATCACCTGATTTGAAAGTGGGATAGCTTCTTCATCCTAACTCCTATGAGATTTATTCAGCTTCCTGGTGATTCTCCACTACTTTATGTATCAAAATCAAGCTTCTTACATCGCGATTCATCCTGGTTTGATTAGAATGACAAAGAAGCTGTCATATTCCCAAACAGGAAAACTGGGATCACCTGATTTGAAAGTGGGATAGCTTCTTCATCCTAACTCCTATGAGATTTATTCAGCTTCCTGGTGATTCTCCACTACTTTATGTATCAAAATCAAGCTTCTTACATCGCGATTCATCCTGGTTTGATTAGAATGACAAAGAAGCTGTCATATTCCCAAACAGGAAAACTGGGATCACCTGATTTGAAAGTGGGATAGCTTCTTCATCCTAACTCCTATGAGATTTATTCAGCTTCCTGGTGATTCTCCACTACTTTATGTATCAAAATCAAGCTTCTTACATCGCGATTCATCCTGGTTTGATTAGAATGACAAAGAAGCTGTCATATTCCCAAACAGGAAAACTGGGATCACCTGATTTGAAAGTGGGATAGCTTCTTCATCCTAACTCCTATGAGATTTATTCAGCTTCCTGGTGATTCTCCACTACTTTATGTATCAAAATCAAGCTTCTTACATCGCGATTCATCCTGGTTTGATTAGAATGACAAAGAAGCTGTCATATTCCCAAACAGGAAAACTGGGATCACCTGATTTGAAAGTGGGATAGCTTCTTCATCCTAACTCCTATGAGATTTATTCAGCTTCCTGGTGATTCTCCACTACTTTATGTATCAAAATCAAGCTTCTTACATCGCGATTCATCCTGGTTTGATTAGAATGACAAAGAAGCTGTCATATTCCCAAACAGGAAAACTGGGATCACCTGATTTGAAAGTGGGATAGCTTCTTCATCCTAACTCCTATGAGATTTATTCACTTCCTGGTGATTCTCCACTACTTTATGTATCAAAATCAAGCTTCTTACATCGCGATTCATCCTGGTTTGATTAGAATGACAAAGAAGCTGTCATATTCCCAAACAGGAAAACTGGGATCACCTGATTTGAAAGTGGGATAGCTTCTTCATCCTAACTCCTATGAGATTTATTCAGCTTCCTGGTGATTCTCCACTACTTTATGTATCAAAATCAAGCTTCTTACATCGCGATTCATCCTGGTTTGATTAGAATGACAAAGAAGCTGTCATATTCCCAAACAGGAAAACTGGGATCACCTGATTTGAAAGTGGGATAGCTTCTTCATCCTAACTCCTATGAGATTTATTCAGCTTCCTGGTGATTCTCCACTACTTTATGTATCAAAATCAAGCTTCTTACATCGCGATTCATCCTGGTTTGATTAGAATGACAAAGAAGCTGTCATATTCCCAAACAGGAAAACTGGGATCACCTGATTTGAAAGTGGGATAGCTTCTTCATCCTAACTCCTATGAGATTTATTCAGCTTCCTGGTGATTCTCCACTACTTTATGTATCAAAATCAAGCTTCTTACATCGCGATTCATCCTGGTTTGATTAGAATGACAAAGAAGCTGTCATATTCCCAAACAGGAAAACTGGGATCACCTGATTTGAAAGTGGGATAGCTTCTTCATCCTAACTCCTATGAGATTTATTCACTTCCTGGTGATTCTCCACTACTTTATGTATCAAAATCAAGCTTCTTACATCGCGATTCATCCTGGTTTGATTAGAATGACAAAGAAGCTGTCATATTCCCAAACAGGAAAACTGGGATCACCTGATTTGAAAGTGGGATAGCTTCTTCATCCTAACTCCTATGAGATTTATTCACTTCCTGGTGATTCTCCACTACTTTATGTATCAAAATCAAGCTTCTTACATCGCGATTCATCCTGGTTTGATTAGAATGACAAAGAAGCTGTCATATTCCCAAACAGGAAAACTGGGATCACCTGATTTGAAAGTGGGATAGCTTCTTCATCCTAACTCCTATGAGATTTATTCAGCTTCCTGGTGATTCTCCACTACTTTATGTATCAAAATCAAGCTTCTTACATCGCGATTCATCCTGGTTTGATTAGAATGACAAAGAAGCTGTCATATTCCCAAACAGGAAAACTGGGATCACCTGATTTGAAAGTGGGATAGCTTCTTCATCCTAACTCCTATGAGATTTATTCAGCTTCCTGGTGATTCTCCACTACTTTATGTATCAAAATCAAGCTTCTTACATCGCGATTCATCCTGGTTTGATTAGAATGACAAAGAAGCTGTCATATTCCCAAACAGGAAAACTGGGATCACCTGATTTGAAAGTGGGATAGCTTCTTCATCCTAACTCCTATGAGATTTATTCAGCTTCCTGGTGATTCTCCACTACTTTATGTATCAAAATCAAGCTTCTTACATCGCGATTCATCCTGGTTTGATTAGAATGACAAAGAAGCTGTCATATTCCCAAACAGGAAAACTGGGATCACCTGATTTGAAAGTGGGATAGCTTCTTCATCCTAACTCCTATGAGATTTATTCAGCTTCCTGGTGATTCTCCACTACTTTATGTATCAAAATCAAGCTTCTTACATCGCGATTCATCCTGGTTTGATTAGAATGACAAAGAAGCTGTCATATTCCCAAACAGGAAAACTGGGATCACCTGATTTGAAAGTGGGATAGCTTCTTCATCCTAACTCCTATGAGATTTATTCAGCTTCCTGGTGATTCTCCACTACTTTATGTATCAAAATCAAGCTTCTTACATCGCGATTCATCCTGGTTTGATTAGAATGACAAAGAAGCTGTCATATTCCCAAACAGGAAAACTGGGATCACCTGATTTGAAAGTGGGATAGCTTCTTCATCCTAACTCCTATGAGATTTATTCAGCTTCCTGGTGATTCTCCACTACTTTATGTATCAAAATCAAGCTTCTTACATCGCGATTCATCCTGGTTTGATTAGAATGACAAAGAAGCTGTCATATTCCCAAACAGGAAAACTGGGATCACCTGATTTGAAAGTGGGATAGCTTCTTCATCCTAACTCCTATGAGATTTATTCAGCTTCCTGGTGATTCTCCACTACTTTATGTATCAAAATCAAGCTTCTTACATCGCGATTCATCCTGGTTTGATTAGAATGACAAAGAAGCTGTCATATTCCCAAACAGGAAAACTGGGATCACCTGATTTGAAAGTGGGATAGCTTCTTCATCCTAACTCCTATGAGATTTATTCACTTCCTGGTGATTCTCCACTACTTTATGTATCAAAATCAAGCTTCTTACATCGCGATTCATCCTGGTTTGATTAGAATGACAAAGAAGCTGTCATATTCCCAAACAGGAAAACTGGGATCACCTGATTTGAAAGTGGGATAGCTTCTTCATCCTAACTCCTATGAGATTTATTCAGCTTCCTGGTGATTCTCCACTACTTTATGTATCAAAATCAAGCTTCTTACATCGCGATTCATCCTGGTTTGATTAGAATGACAAAGAAGCTGTCATATTCCCAAACAGGAAAACTGGGATCACCTGATTTGAAAGTGGGATAGCTTCTTCATCCTAACTCCTATGAGATTTATTCAGCTTCCTGGTGATTCTCCACTACTTTATGTATCAAAATCAAGCTTCTTACATCGCGATTCATCCTGGTTTGATTAGAATGACAAAGAAGCTGTCATATTCCCAAACAGGAAAACTGGGATCACCTGATTTGAAAGTGGGATAGCTTCTTCATCCTAACTCCTATGAGATTTATTCAGCTTCCTGGTGATTCTCCACTACTTTATGTATCAAAATCAAGCTTCTTACATCGCGATTCATCCTGGTTTGATTAGAATGACAAAGAAGCTGTCATATTCCCAAACAGGAAAACTGGGATCACCTGATTTGAAAGTGGGATAGCTTCTTCATCCTAACTCCTATGAGATTTATTCAGCTTCCTGGTGATTCTCCACTACTTTATGTATCAAAATCAAGCTTCTTACATCGCGATTCATCCTGGTTTGATTAGAATGACAAAGAAGCTGTCATATTCCCAAACAGGAAAACTGGGATCACCTGATTTGAAAGTGGGATAGCTTCTTCATCCTAACTCCTATGAGATTTATTCAGCTTCCTGGTGATTCTCCACTACTTTATGTATCAAAATCAAGCTTCTTACATCGCGATTCATCCTGGTTTGATTAGAATGACAAAGAAGCTGTCATATTCCCAAACAGGAAAACTGGGATCACCTGATTTGAAAGTGGGATAGCTTCTTCATCCTAACTCCTATGAGATTTATTCAGCTTCCTGGTGATTCTCCACTACTTTATGTATCAAAATCAAGCTTCTTACATCGCGATTCATCCTGGTTTGATTAGAATGACAAAGAAGCTGTCATATTCCCAAACAGGAAAACTGGGATCACCTGATTTGAAAGTGGGATAGCTTCTTCATCCTAACTCCTATGAGATTTATTCAGCTTCCTGGTGATTCTCCACTACTTTATGTATCAAAATCAAGCTTCTTACATCGCGATTCATCCTGGTTTGATTAGAATGACAAAGAAGCTGTCATATTCCCAAACAGGAAAACTGGGATCACCTGATTTGAAAGTGGGATAGCTTCTTCATCCTAACTCCTATGAGATTTATTCACTTCCTGGTGATTCTCCACTACTTTATGTATCAAAATCAAGCTTCTTACATCGCGATTCATCCTGGTTTGATTAGAATGACAAAGAAGCTGTCATATTCCCAAACAGGAAAACTGGGATCACCTGATTTGAAAGTGGGATAGCTTCTTCATCCTAACTCCTATGAGATTTATTCAGCTTCCTGGTGATTCTCCACTACTTTATGTATCAAAATCAAGCTTCTTACATCGCGATTCATCCTGGTTTGATTAGAATGACAAAGAAGCTGTCATATTCCCAAACAGGAAAACTGGGATCACCTGATTTGAAAGTGGGATAGCTTCTTCATCCTAACTCCTATGAGATTTATTCAGCTTCCTGGTGATTCTCCACTACTTTATGTATCAAAATCAAGCTTCTTACATCGCGATTCATCCTGGTTTGATTAGAATGACAAAGAAGCTGTCATATTCCCAAACAGGAAAACTGGGATCACCTGATTTGAAAGTGGGATAGCTTCTTCATCCTAACTCCTATGAGATTTATTCAGCTTCCTGGTGATTCTCCACTACTTTATGTATCAAAATCAAGCTTCTTACATCGCGATTCATCCTGGTTTGATTAGAATGACAAAGAAGCTGTCATATTCCCAAACAGGAAAACTGGGATCACCTGATTTGAAAGTGGGATAGCTTCTTCATCCTAACTCCTATGAGATTTATTCAGCTTCCTGGTGATTCTCCACTACTTTATGTATCAAAATCAAGCTTCTTACATCGCGATTCATCCTGGTTTGATTAGAATGACAAAGAAGCTGTCATATTCCCAAACAGGAAAACTGGGATCACCTGATTTGAAAGTGGGATAGCTTCTTCATCCTAACTCCTATGAGATTTATTCAGCTTCCTGGTGATTCTCCACTACTTTATGTATCAAAATCAAGCTTCTTACATCGCGATTCATCCTGGTTTGATTAGAATGACAAAGAAGCTGTCATATTCCCAAACAGGAAAACTGGGATCACCTGATTTGAAAGTGGGATAGCTTCTTCATCCTAACTCCTATGAGATTTATTCAGCTTCCTGGTGATTCTCCACTACTTTATGTATCAAAATCAAGCTTCTTACATCGCGATTCATCCTGGTTTGATTAGAATGACAAAGAAGCTGTCATATTCCCAAACAGGAAAACTGGGATCACCTGATTTGAAAGTGGGATAGCTTCTTCATCCTAACTCCTATGAGATTTATTCAGCTTCCTGGTGATTCTCCACTACTTTATGTATCAAAATCAAGCTTCTTACATCGCGATTCATCCTGGTTTGATTAGAATGACAAAGAAGCTGTCATATTCCCAAACAGGAAAACTGGGATCACCTGATTTGAAAGTGGGATAGCTTCTTCATCCTAACTCCTATGAGATTTATTCAGCTTCCTGGTGATTCTCCACTACTTTATGTATCAAAATCAAGCTTCTTACATCGCGATTCATCCTGGTTTGATTAGAATGACAAAGAAGCTGTCATATTCCCAAACAGGAAAACTGGGATCACCTGATTTGAAAGTGGGATAGCTTCTTCATCCTAACTCCTATTATCACTTTTAGGATTGAGTAGAGTAATCTGAGTGAATAAGAAAGACTAGAAGTGATTTAGAAGAGATTTGAGTATAAAATGAGATTAAGAGTCTAGTATAGAACCATTGAGAGACAAAGAGACTAAGAGAGACTCATAACTTTCTTAATTGTATTAATGAGAGAGTTTACATATATATATGAAGAGAGAGATTAGGGTTGTCGTAAACAAGAGGATAAGATAAGCATGTGGAGTCAAGGCTTAATTTAAAACCATCCAATAAGGTGATCAATCCGTGTGAAGCATCTTTAGCTGGCTGCTTCCTTTTGCTTTCACTTTCCAGCTGTGACAGCCTGTCCAAGACTCGCCCTTATCCTTTCCAACGGTCTGATCCATCCCACAAAGGCTAAGGTAACTTCTCCTCTTTACCTAAGTAACTCGGGTAACACAAGGTAAAGGTTTGGTTGAGCTTTGGTCGATCCCATCTTGTACGGTCATGTACGGCCTTGTACGCCTTGTACGGACTGGTTGATCTCAAAGCTCCCAAACCTTCCTAGCCTTCCTTATCCTCATTCTACTCAAGCCTCATCTCCCTTCTTCACTTAACTCTCCTCATCTTAACACTCCCCCTCAAGCTTAGCTTTGTGAAAGTCTAAGCTTGGACAGCCATGAGATCTTCCTCATTAAAAACCTCACTAAGGAAAACCCATTGGGATAAAACCTTAATGAGGGAAAAAGAGTAAAGATCTCACAGCTAAGGGGATCAGCTCCTTCTCTTCCCAAGATCTATGAGTCCCAATCTAATGTGAATGGACTCCATAGTCTTTTGTCTTGCTGCCTTGGTGAACACATCAGCCAACTGATCTTCACTTCTCGTATAGCAAGGTAAGATCACTCCAAGCACAATCATCTGTCTCACCTTGTGGCAATCAACCTCAATGTGCTTGGTTCTCTCATGGAACACCGAGTTGGATGCAATGTGAATGGCAGCTTGATTGTCGCAATGCATAGTCATTGGAGTGGCTTGATCAATCTCCAAGTGCTTCAAGATGCCTTTGATCCACACCAACTCGTTTGTGAGCTTCAGCATAGCTCTATACTCAGCTTCTGCACTTGAACATGACACCACCTTCTGTTTCTTGCTCTTCCAAGTCACCAAGTTGCCTCCAATGAATGTGCAATAGCCTGTGGTTGATCTCCTGTCAGCTCTATCTCCTGCCCAATCAGCATCACAATAGCCCACCACTTCTGTGCTTCCATTGCACCCCATCCATACTCCTTGATCCGGCGAGCCATTCAGATACATCAACAGCCTCTCCACCATGCGCCAGTGATGTTCCTTGGGAACCTGCATGTGTTGGCTCACCTGATTCACAGCAAAACATATATCAGGCCTTGTAATGGTAAGGTAAATCAATTTGCCAACAAGTGTTCTATAGAGTTTAGGATCATGAAATGGCTTGCTGTCTTCAATCTCCCCCTCTCTTGGTACTTTGTAGCCATCCTCCATTGGCATCCTTGCTGTCTTGCCTCCATAAGCACCTGCACCTTTCAAAAGATCAAGTGTATACTTCCTTTGGGACATGAACAAACCTTCCTTGGATCTACAAATCTCAATTCCAAGAAAGTATTTCATTTCTCCCAAGTCTTTGATTTCAAACATAGACTTTAGAAACTCCTTGGTTGCTTTGATACCTTCCTTATCACTCCCAGTGATAATGATATCATCCACATACACAAGGAGAGCAACCATACCTGAGGGTGTCGTGAGTGTAAAGAGAGTGTGATCCAACTCTGACTTCTTGAAGCCTCGGCCGTTTAAAGTTGTGCTCAACTTGTTATACCAAGCTCTTGGTGATTGCTTCAACCCATAAATAGCTTTCTTTAGCCTCAGTACATTCCCTCTCTTCACTAGATGTTCCAGACCTGATGGAGGATACATATAGACTTCATCCTCAAGTTCTCCTTGTAGAAATGCATTCTTTACATCCATTTGCCACAATCCCCATCCAAGGTTCACAGCCAAGCTTAAAATAATCCTAATGGTGTGTAGCTTGGCCACTGGTGCAAATGTTTCAATGTAATCCTCTCCATATGTCTGAGTGAACCCTCTTGCTACTAGTCTAGTCTTCTTCCTCTCAATCGACCCATCAGCCTTGTACTTGATTGTAAAGATCCATCTACTAGACACAGCTTTCTTCCCTTTTGGTAGTTCACTCTCATACCATGTATCATTCTTTATCATAGCTCCTGCCTCAGCTCCTACTGATTCCTTCCATTCCTTATCCTCCATTGCCTCTTCATAGCTTCTTGGAATGTGATTCTCATCCAAGTTTACCATGAATGCGCAATGTGCTTCTGGATATTGAGCAAAAGAACACACGGCCTGAGTAGGATGCTTCACAGCTTGGGCATTGTAGTACACTCTTGTGTTTACCCAACTGGAAGGATCCTTTCTCAGCCTTGTACTTCTTCTCAATACTGGCCCTTCTTGCGCCATCTCTTGTTCTTCTTCTTGTGGCAGCACACTTGTTTCAGATCTTTCTTCTCCTAGCTGACTTGCTTCAGCTCCTTCTTCCCTTAGCTGACTCTCTTCAGCTCCTTCTTCTTGATCATTTGATTCCACAGCTTGATCATGAGAGCCAGAACTCTCTTCTCTAGTTCTTGTTTCATTCCCCCCCTCATGCTCAAGGTTGGAAGTCTGATGATCCGGGACTGTGGTAGTACTTCTCCCCTCTTGATGTCCTTGATTCATGTTGATTCCAAGGCCTTCTAGGATAATCCTCAAGGTTTCAGCTCTATCAGAGGTAAGATCCTTCAAGTCTTCTTGAATCTGTTCCTCATAATATCCTTTCTCTTCAACAAACTTCACTTCTCTAGATACTAACACTCTCCTTGTGTTAGGATCATAGCACTTGTATCCTTTCTGACTTGATGAGTATCCAATGAACATTGCCTTTGAACTCTTAGCTTCTAGCTTGTTTCTTATCTCTCCAGGCACCATCACAAAACACAAACACCCAAAGACCTTCATATGCTCGAGAGAAGGCTTGTACTGATTCAGTACCTCAAATGGTGATTGTCCTTGAAGGATCAGAGTTGGTGTCCTGTTGATGAGATAACACGCCGTAGCAACAGCATCACTCCAAAACTTCTTAGGCACATTGGATTGAAACATCATGGACCTGGCTACTTCCATCAAATGCCTGTTCTTCCTCTCAGCCACACCATTCTGTTGTGGGGTATAGGGACAGCTTGTCTGATGAAGGATTCCATGCTGAGATAGGTGTAGTTTGAATGCTTGTCCCGTGTACTCTCCTCCATTATCTGACCTGAAAATCTTTATCTTGGCATTGTAATGGTTAGTCACATAGGATTGAAAGTTTTTAAATGCATCAAGTACCCTATCTTTGGTTGGAATTAAGGTTAACCAGGTGTATTTGGATTTTTCATCAATGAAAGTTACATAATACTTATGGTTTTCTCTAGATAGGCAGGGTGCAGTCCAAACATCAGAAACAAAATCAAGCTTCTTACATCGCGATTCATCCTGGTTTGATTAGAATAACAAAGAAGCTGTCATATTCCCAAACAGGAAAACTGGGATCACCTGATTTGAAAGTGGGATAGCTTCTTCATCCTAGCTCCTATGAGATTTATTCAGCTTCCTGGTGATTCTCCACTACTTTATGTATCAAAATCAAGCTTCTTACATCGCGATTCATCCTGGTTTGATTAGAATGACAAAGAAGCTGTCATATTCCCAAACAGGAAAACTGGGATCACCTGATTTGAAAGTGGGATAGCTTCTTCATCCTAACTCCTATGAGATTTATTCAGCTTCCTGATGATTCTCCACTACTTTTGTATCAAAATCAAGCTTCTTACATCGCGATTCATCCTGGTTTGATTAGAATGACAAAGAAGCTGTCATATTCCCAAACAGGAAAACTGGGATCACCTGATTTGAAAGTGGGATAGCTTCTTCATCCTAACTCCTATGAGATTTATTCGACTTCCTGGTGATTCTCCACTACTTTATGTATCAAAATCAAGCTTCTTACATCGCGATTCATCCTGGTTTGATTAGAATGACAAAGAAGCTGTCATATTCCCAAACAGGAAAACTGGGATCACCTGATTTGAAAGTGGGATAGCTTCTTTATCCTAACTCCTATGAGATTTATTCAGCTTCCTGGTGATTCTCCACTACTTTATGTATAAAATCAAGCTTCTTACATCGCGATTCATCCTGGTTTGATTAGAATGACAAAGAAGCTGTCATATTCCCAAACAGGAAAACTGGGATCACCTGATTTGAAAGTGGGATAGCTTCTTCATCCTAACTCCTATGAGATTTATTCAGCTTCCTGGTGATTCTCCACTACTTTATGTATCAAAATCAAGCTTCTTACATCGCGATTCATCCTGGTTTGATTAGAATGACAAAGAAGCTGTCATATTCCCAAACAGGAAAACTGGGATCACCTGATTTGAAAGTGGGATAGCTTCTTCATCCTAACTCCTATGAGATTTATTCAGCTTCCTGGTGATTCTCCACTACTTTATGTTTCAAAATCAAGCTTCTTACATCGCGATTCATCCTGGTTTGATTAGAATGACAAAGAAGCTGTCATATTCCCAAACAGGAAAACTGGGATCACCTGATTTGAAAGTGGGATAGCTTCTTCATCCTAACTCCTATGAGATTTATTCGACTTCCTGGTGATTCTCCACTACTTTATGTATCAAAATCAAGCTTCTTACATCGCGATTCATCCTGGTTTGATTAGAATGACAAAGAAGCTGTCATATTCCCAAACAGGAAAACTGGGATCACCTGATTTGAAAGTGGGATAGCTTCTTCATCCTAACTCCTATGAGATTTATTCGACTTCCTGGTGATTCTCCACTACTTTATGTATCAAAATCAAGCTTCTTACATCGCGATTCATCCTGGTTTGATTAGAATGACAAAGAAGCTGTCATATTCCCAAACAGGAAAACTGGGATCACCTGATTTGAAAGTGGGATAGCTTCTTCATCCTAACTCCTATGAGATTTATTCAGCTTCCTGGTGATTCTCCACTACTTTATGTATCAAAATCAAGCTTCTTACATCGCGATTCATCCTGGTTTGATTAGAATGACAAAGAAGCTGTCATATTCCCAAACAGGAAAACTGGGATCACCTGATTTGAAAGTGGGATAGCTTCTTCATCCTAACTCCTATGAGATTTATTCAGCTTCCTGGTGATTCTCCACTACTTTATGTATCAAAATCAAGCTTCTTACATCGCGATTCATCCTGGTTTGATTAGAATGACAAAGAAGCTGTCATATTCCCAAACAGGAAAACTGGGATCACCTGATTTGAAAGTGGGATAGCTTCTTCATCCTAACTCCTATGAGATTTATTCAGCTTCCTGGTGATTCTCCACTACTTTATGTATCAAAATCAAGCTTCTTACATCGCGATTCATCCTGGTTTGATTAGAATGACAAAGAAGCTGTCATATTCCCAAACAGGAAAACTGGGATCACCTGATTTGAAAGTGGGATAGCTTCTTCATCCTAACTCCTATGAGATTTATTCGACTTCCTGGTGATTCTCCACTACTTTATGTATCAAAATCAAGCTTCTTACATCGCGATTCATCCTGGTTTGATTAGAATGACAAAGAAGCTGTCATATTCCCAAACAGGAAAACTGGGATCACCTGATTTGAAAGTGGGATAGCTTCTTCATCCTAACTCCTATGAGATTTATTCAGCTTCCTGTGGATTCTCCACTACTTTATGTATCAAAATCAAGCTTCTTACATCGCGATTCATCCTGGTTTGATTAGAATGACAAAGAAGCTGTCATATTCCCAAACAGGAAAACTGGGATCACCTGATTTGAAAGTGGGATAGCTTCTTCATCCTAACTCCTATGAGATTTATTCAGCTTCCTGGTGATTCTCCACTACTTTATGTATCAAAATCAAGCTTCTTACATCGCGATTCATCCTGGTTTGATTAGAATGACAAAGAAGCTGTCATATTCCCAAACAGGAAAACTGGGATCACCTGATTTGAAAGTGGGATAGCTTCTTCATCCTAACTCCTATGAGATTTATTCAGCTTCCTGGTGATTCTCCACTACTTTATGTATCAAAATCAAGCTTCTTACATCGCGATTCATCCTGGTTTGATTAGAATGACAAAGAAGCTGTCATATTCCCAAACAGGAAAACTGGGATCACCTGATTTGAAAGTGGGATAGCTTCTTCATCCTAACTCCTATGAGATTTATTCAGCTTCCTGGTGATTCTCCACTACTTTATGTATCAAAATCAAGCTTCTTACATCGCGATTCATCCTGGTTTGATTAGAATGACAAAGAAGCTGTCATATTCCCAAACAGGAAAACTGGGATCACCTGATTTGAAAGTGGGATAGCTTCTTCATCCTAACTCCTATGAGATTTATTCGACTTCCTGGTGATTCTCCACTACTTTATGTATCAAAATCAAGCTTCTTACATCGCGATTCATCCTGGTTTGATTAGAATGACAAAGAAGCTGTCATATTCCCAAACAGGAAAACTGGGATCACCTGATTTGAAAGTGGGATAGCTTCTTCATCCTAACTCCTATGAGATTTATTCAGCTTCCTGGTGATTCTCCACTACTTTATGTATCAAAATCAAGCTTCTTACATCGCGATTCATCCTGGTTTGATTAGAATGACAAAGAAGCTGTCATATTCCCAAACAGGAAAACTGGGATCACCTGATTTGAAAGTGGGATAGCTTCTTCATCCTAACTCCTATGAGATTTATTCAGCTTCCTGGTGATTCTCCACTACTTTATGTATCAAAATCAAGCTTCTTACATCGCGATTCATCCTGGTTTGATTAGAATGACAAAGAAGCTGTCATATTCCCAAACAGGAAAACTGGGATCACCTGATTTGAAAGTGGGATAGCTTCTTCATCCTAACTCCTATGAGATTTATTCAGCTTCCTGGTGATTCTCCACTACTTTATGTATCAAAATCAAGCTTCTTACATCGCGATTCATCCTGGTTTGATTAGAATGACAAAGAAGCTGTCATATTCCCAAACAGGAAAACTGGGATCACCTGATTTGAAAGTGGGATAGCTTCTTCATCCTAACTCCTATGAGATTTATTCAGCTTCCTGGTGATTCTCCACTACTTTATGTTTCAAAATCAAGCTTCTTACATCGCGATTCATCCTGGTTTGATTAGAATGACAAAGAAGCTGTCATATTCCCAAACAGGAAAACTGGGATCACCTGATTTGAAAGTGGGATAGCTTCTTCATCCTAACTCCTATGAGATTTATTCAGCTTCCTGGTGATTCTCCACTACTTTATGTATCAAAATCAAGCTTCTTACATCGCGATTCATCCTGGTTTGATTAGAATGACAAAGAAGCTGTCATATTCCCAAACAGGAAAACTGGGATCACCTGATTTGAAAGTGGGATAGCTTCTTCATCCTAACTCCTATGAGATTTATTCGACTTCCTGGTGATTCTCCACTACTTTATGTATCAAAATCAAGCTTCTTACATCGCGATTCATCCTGGTTTGATTAGAATGACAAAGAAGCTGTCATATTCCCAAACAGGAAAACTGGGATCACCTGATTTGAAAGTGGGATAGCTTCTTCATCCTAACTCCTATGAGATTTATTCAGCTTCCTGGTGATTCTCCACTACTTTATGTATCAAAATCAAGCTTCTTACATCGCGATTCATCCTGGTTTGATTAGAATGACAAAGAAGCTGTCATATTCCCAAACAGGAAAACTGGGATCACCTGATTTGAAAGTGGGATAGCTTCTTCATCCTAACTCCTATGAGATTTATTCAGCTTCCTGATGATTCTCCACTACTTTTTGTATCAAAATCAAGCTTCTTTGTTAATCAGAGTTGAGACATTTGAGGTAAAGACACAAAGGAGTTGAGAACATAAAGAGAGCAAAGAGGTGAAGAGGAGGAATGGGTTGATCATCCGTACAAGGCCGTACAAGTGATCATCCGTACAAGGTAAAAGGGATCAAGTAACTATCCAAGTAACTCCCATGTACTGAGCTTTAGTTACACTCGGCCAAGACCTTATCCGAACGTTGAGAGGATAAGGGAGACGCGGCTTGACAGCTAGGACAGGCTGGCAAGAGCTGGAAAGGAAGAGCATCTAGTCTTGGATCAAGAAGATGCTCCAAACGTGTGAAGACACTCATTGGCCGGTTCAAATTAAAGCTTAGGCTCCTCTTTGACTCTACATGCTTACTTAGCTTTATGATTTCGAAAACCCTAAGTGTATGGACCTATATATATGTAATCTCATCTCTTAATAAAGATTAGACAGTTCTAAACAATCTTTCTCTTTACTCATTTCATCATGATTCTCCATTAGTCTCTAATCAGTTTCGTAAATCTCTTATTCTCTTCCTTAATCCTATTCTAAACTCAGATTAATCTTTATATTCCTAAAAGTCATATGGTATCAGAGCCAGGTTGATTACAATCTGAGTTCGTGAGTGATTCTCTTAAGGATTCAAGTTTGAAACTTTAAGAGAACAAGTGAGTGTGTTTGAGAGTTTCTTGAGAGTTCAAAAGCTCAAGGTGTTTTGTGTGTGTCTTGGTGGTCCGTGGGAGGTTCATTTGAAGACTCAAGAGTGAATCTGTGTTCTAGAGAGCAGGGTGGGTTCTCAGTTCAAGATCTAACCGGTTGTTCAAATTTTAAACGTCAAGCTGTTCAAGATGGAGAGTGGCATGAAGATGAAGGTCGCGGTGACATTCAAAGGAACCAACTACCTAGTCTGGTCTAGGATGGTGAAAACTGCTGTGGGAAGCAAGGGTTTGTGGAAGCATATCACATCTGGTGAGGCTCCAAAGGTGATTACTCAGGGGGGTGAAACGGAGAGTCCCGAGGAGAGCGTTGTAGAGAAGTGGCAACAAGAAGACATGATGGTGATGTCTGTCCTACATGCCTCTTTGGAGCCGGCTATACTAGATGCTTATAGCTACTGTGAGACAGCCAAGGAGCTGTGGGATACTCTACAGAAAGTGTATGGAAACACTTCTAACCTGAACCGAGTGTTTGAAGTCAAGAAGGCAATCAATGGGTTAACTCAAGATGACACGGAGTTCACTAAGCACTTGGGGAGGTTCAGGTCTCTTTGGTCTGAGTTGGAGATGCTGAGGCCAAGCACGGTTGATCCAGAGCTTCTAAATGAGAGACGCGAGCAGGACAAGGTCTTTGGGTTGCTGCTCACGTTGAATGCAAGCTACAGTGGTCTTATCCAGCACATGCTATGGTCTGAGAAGCTGCCTGACCTTGAAGAGGTGTGTGCTAAGATACAGAAGGAGCAGGGCTCAATGGGTTTGTTTGGAGGCAAGGGAGACTTATCTCTTGCAAACGCTGTGCAACCTGACCGGGAAGAGCCTCCACAAGCTAACAAAGCTGGTTACAACAAGTATGAGGATAGGAAGTTCAATGGGAATTGTGATCACTGCAAGAAGCATGGACACAAGAAGAGTCAGTGCTGGATACTCCATCCCCACTTGAAGCCGGCTAAGTTCATGAAGGAGAGAGAGGCAAAAGCTCACATGACTGAAGGATCAAGCGGAGCAGGGCCATCCAACCGTGGAGCTGAAGTGGAGAACCGTGAAGGAGATGGAAAGGCTTTGGTGACCTACACTGGAGCTATCAACCCCCGAGGCAATGATCAAGACTTCATCAGGAGATCCGAGATGGATGCACTCATCAAAATGCTCAAGGATAATGGTAACATTCATGGGTATTCATTTGGTGCTTCTATGATTGCTAGAACTATAGAAATGACTCCTAATGTGGCTGAGATTGCTAGGATTGATAGTAAGACTGGAATTGAGCATTGCATTGATAGAAATGCTAGGATGAATGCATATAGATCACAGATTATCCATAGTGCTAGCAATACATCCAAACCATTGATTATAGATTCAGGTGCATCTCATCATATGATTAGTGACACCAACCTGATTAAAGATATAGAACCTACTAATGGATGTGTGATGATTGCAAATGGGGATAAAATACCTATTAAGGGAATAGGAAACTTAAAGCTATTTGATAAGAACACTAGAGCTTTTTACATTCCGGAATTCACATCAAACCTACTTTCAGTTAAGAAATGCACTACTGATTTGAATTGCAATGTTATATTCAGTCCTAATGATGTGAAGTTTCAGGATATTGAGAGCAGCCAATTGATTGGAAAAGGAGTTACAAAGGGAGACTTATACATGCTTGAGAAGCTTGATCCTGTTTCCAATTATAACTGCTCATTTACTTCTGCTTCTAGTTTGAATAAAAATGCATTATGGCATGCTAGACTAGGTCATCCCCATGAGAGGGCTTTAAACTTGATGTTACCAGGTGTGGTTTTTGAAAATAATAAGTGTGAAGCTTGCATTTTAGGCAAGCATTGTAAGAATGTGTTTCCTATGAGATTTGAGAGCTCTGGCTGTGTATGTGTATGAGAAGCCATTAGAGGCAAAGAATAAGGTCTTGAACTAGTTGAATAAGAGGTCTGATGAAACTAGTATGAACTTGAATCAGAAACAAAGAGACTTAGAGAGATTAAGAGATTAGAGACTAAGAAAGGGGTAGATTAAGGGAATCTGATCAAGAACACACTTTTATATTTATGAAGGAGTTGGGGAAATCCCCCATACTCTCTTAAGAGTTACAAAACGTCCAAGACACATCCTTATATAGGCTTTACATCATTGCAACTCATAAACCTATATCTAATGGATAGAAATAACTTAAGGGGAATGGATGGTGAGGATGAGTTGGTCTTGTTGTGATCTGAGTGATGTGTGCTGATTGGATGAGCTAAGCTGGCTCACTTTAATTCAAACAAGGCTGTGCTGTGATTGGCTCTCCTTAGGCTCCTTTGTATCTGTCTACAGATCAGTCTAGGTGCATGGTCGTGGCTGCTCTTCCTTTACAGCAACAGCCAGCCTGTCCATGCCCCAAAGTAACCAATCAGCTCCACACAGCATCTTCTTGATTCCCTTTGACTAGATTCAAACCTTGGTGCCTCACATCCTGAATAGTGATCCAAATAGTGAATAGTCAACCTGAATAGTGACTAGTGATTCACTATTCACTTTTACACCAACTTGCCCAACCTTCTCCAATCTTACTGTGGTAACTCTCCAAAGTTACTGTGGTAACTTTGGAGTTACTGTCTGACCCAAATCTTCTCTAAATGGTGTCTAAGTCCCTCCTGGACTTAACCCTATCTTTGCACACTCATCAGACCACTTCTGAAGCCTTAAGACTCTCCCAAAGCCTTAACATACAATCTCTGAAGATCTTGCCATGTCTTTGCACAAGCACCAACTCAACTCATCACTTTTGCTTCTCCACTTCTTCTCTTCAAGTTAACACTCCCCCTCAAGCTTGACTTTAGCTGATCCTAAGTCAAGCTTGGAACCTTGAAGAACTTCCTCATTAAAAACCTCACCAAGGAAAACCCTTTGGGACAAAACCTTGATGAGGGAAAAAGAGTAAAGTCTCCAAGGCCTAGGGATTGGCCAGTGAGTCTTTGTGCCTTACCAACAATGTAAGGGACACAAAGACTCTGGATCATGGCCTCTACAATCATCCCACGCCTTGTACTCTCCTTACTGCCTAATCTTGGTCTCTCCCCCTTTCACCTAACCTCTTGTTAGGTTGAAGTGCTCGGACACACCAGATCAGCCTCTTCTTGGAGATACAACTTCTCTTACTGAGTCTTGGCTGCTTCTTCTTCTTATAGAGTCGCCACCTTGTTGCTTGAGCTACATGAGGATGCTTCAGCCACTCTCCAATCACCTCAACACTTGAAGCCGCCTTGGACATTGCTTCTTCATCCTTCATCATACTTCTCAACAGGTT
The DNA here is from genome assembly GCF_020379485.1 of Brassica napus. Taxonomy (NCBI): domain Eukaryota; kingdom Viridiplantae; phylum Streptophyta; class Magnoliopsida; order Brassicales; family Brassicaceae; genus Brassica; species Brassica napus. The sequence goes on along the minus strand of NW_026016817.1, from coordinate 8,164 downwards.
GCTTCCTCTTCTAGAATAACCACCAAGCTCTCTTGGATCATGTAAGCTTCAACACTCCCCCTCAAGCTTGAGACTCTCACAGGAACAAGCTTGAATGGATTGCTTCATGATCCTCACACACACACCATTGCCGCTTCTCTTCTGATCTTGCCATCTTCATGGAATGCTTGTGGAAGCTTCAGCTATCTCTCCAATCACTTCACACTAGAAGCCGCCTTGATAGAGTTGCCTTCATCTTCTCACAGCCAAGAGTACTCTGTCTTAGTTTGAGTACTCTCTTGAATAGACTCGCCACAGCCTAAGCCCGGATGGCTCCTTCTTCAGATGCTTGCAATGGACTTCTTGGATCGCATGGAAGCTCACTAAACTCCCCTCCTCAAGCTTGGATTGAGTATAGGTCCAAGCTTGCAAGTGAGCTTCAGTGAGACTTCACACCAGTGGCACATCACCACTTCTTTCTCAACTCTCCATTGCTCCACACAATGGGCAAAGTCTTCCTCTTTCAACTCGGATGGATGGTGAACCAAGAACACCTCTTGTGAACCTGAAACATCACTCAAACTCCAGCAAAGATAAGACACAAGTGCATTGGGTCAACCCTTGATGCATCATCAAGTTTGAACACCAATGTCTTTAAGCAATGCAACAGATTAAACTAGACATTTTCAAGTTCTAATCTTTGCAAGCAAACTCTCTAAGCACTAGCATGATCCTAACAGATTCAATACAAGCTACTTAGGCAATTTTTAAAGCTTCTTTACTCAGCATTTAGACATGAATCTAATGCTTCAATGTAAGACAGCCATTTGACAGTATGCACTAGCCTTAATCAGTTTTAATTCATGAATGCAACAATACAATTCATCACACATTCATTTATAACTTAGGCTAAGCATTACTATCATCACTTAACATCAGACAATGCATTACTTTCAATCTGTTTTCAGTTCATGAGCTTCAAACAATATCATTTCACATTTAGCAAACTCATTACTTAACAGGAGCAAGCATTTTACTCTTTAAACACTAAACAAGCCTTTAAAGCATCCTGGGACAGATTCAACTAATTATATTTAGCAATCACACATTATCCTCAGGGTTTCAATCAATACACATCACACTAACCAGGCACAGTCACAAGTTCATTTTTAAGAGAGATAGGAATAGCTTACAAACAAGGAACCAGCGTAGTTCCTTGAGCCTCCTTTGCAACCGGTCATGCTCTTTTTGGACTGGAGATGTTGAATCGTCACCCACAGCCCCTCCTGGTGTTCATGACCGCTACTTGAACTTTCACCTCCAAAGGTTCCTCCTTTCACCATCTCTTTAACTCGCCAGCTTCAGTAACAAGGGAAATCACTCTCTTGAAGTATCTCCTCTTGGACAGAAGGAAAGCCACTCTTGCTTGTATAGACTGGAACAGGAAGGAACCGCCATGATAACCTCCATAATAGCTTCAGACATCTTCTTCTTGAAGAGAGAGAGCTGGCTGGACAGATCTTCATGGTTTGGCTTCAGGTGAGACAGACTTGTGACTTGAATGCGGAAGCTACAGCTCAGGTTCTGATGAACCTGGCTCTGATACCATATGAGATTTGAGAGCTCTGGCTGTGTATGTGTATGAGAAGCCATTAGAGGCAAAGAATAAGGTCTTGAACTAGTTGAATAAGAGGTCTGATGAAACTAGTATGAACTTGAATCAGAAACAAAGAGACTTAGAGAGATTAAGAGATTAGAGACTAAGAAAGGGGTAGATTAAGGGAATCTGATCAAGAACACACTTTTATATTTATGAAGGAGTTGGGGAAATCCCCCATACTCTCTTAAGAGTTACAAACGTCCATGACACATCCTTATATAGGTTTTACATCATTGCAACTCATAAACCTATATCTAATGGATAGAAATAACTTAAGAGGAATGGATGGTGAGGATGAGTTGGTCTTGTTGTGATCTGAGTGATGTGTGCTGATTGGATGAGCTAAGCTGGCTCACTTTAATTCAAACAAGGCTGTGCTGTGATTGGCTCTCCTTAGGCTCCTTTGTATCTGTCTACAGATCAGTCTAGGTGCATGGTCGTGGCTGCTCTTCCTTTACAGCAACAGCCAGCCTGTCCATGCCCCAAAGTAACCAATCAGCTCCACACAGCATCTTCTTGATTCCCTTTGACTAGATTCAAACCTTGGTGCCTCACATCCTGAATAGTGATCCAAATAGTGAATAGTCAACCTGAATAGTGACTAGTGATTCACTATTCACTTTTACACCAACTTGCCCAAACTTCTCCAATCTTACTGTGGTAACTCTCCAAAGTTACTGTGGTAACTTTGGAGTTACTGTCTGACCCAAATCTTCTCTAAATGGTGTCTAAGTCCCTCCTGGACTTAACCCTATCTTTGCACACTCATCAGACCACTTCTGAAGCCTTAAGACTCTCCCAAAGCCTTAACATACAATCTCTGAAGATCTTGCCATGTCTTTGCACAAGCACCAACTCAACTCATCACTTTTGCTTCTCCACTTCTTCTCTTCAAGTTAACACTCCCCCTCAAGCTTGACTTTAGCTGATCCTAAGTCAAGCTTGGAACCTTGAAGAACTTCCTCATTAAAAACCTCACCAAGGAAAACCCTTTGGGACAAAACCTTGATGAGGGAAAAAGAGTAAAGTCTCCAAGGCCTAGAGATTGGCCAGTGAGTCTTTGTGCCTTACCAACAATGTAAGGGACACAAAGACTCTGGATCATGGCCTCTACAATCATCCCACGCCTTGTACTCTCCTTACTGCCTAATCTTGGTCTCTCCCCCTTTCACCTAACCTCTTGTTAGGTTGAAGTGCTCGGACACACCAGATCAGCCTCTTCTTGGAGATACAACTTCTCTTACTGAGTCTTGGCTGCTTCTTCTTCTTATAGAGTCGCCACCTTGTTGCTTGAGCTACATGAGGATGCTTCAGCCACTCTCCAATCACCTCAACACTTGAAGCCGCCTTGGACATTGCTTCTTCATCCTTCATCATACTTCTCAACAGGTTGCTTCCTCTTCTAGAATAACCACCAAGCTCTCTTGGATCATGTAAGCTTCAACATTTCCAAGAACATCTACTGTTTATGAAAATTGCTTTGATTTGATTCATACTGATGTGTGGACTGCACCTAGTTTTTCTAGAGATAATCATAAGTATTTTGTCACATTCATTGATGAAAAATCTAAATACACCTGGTTAACACTCATTCCATCAAAAGATAGGGTGATAGATGCATTCAAGAACTTTCAAGCTTATGTGACTAACCATTATCATGCTAGGATTAAAATTTTGAGATCAGATAATGGAGGAGAGTACACAAGCTATGCGTTCAAGAGTCATCTAGATCACCATGGAATCCTTCATCAAACAAGCTGTCCCTACACACCACAACAGAATGGTGTAGCTGAGAGGAAGAACAGGCACTTGATGGAAGTGGCTCGGTCACTGATGTTCCAAGCTAATGTACCTAAGAGATTCTGGAGTGATGCTGTATCCACTGCGTGCTACCTAATCAACAGGATGCCTACAAAGGTGTTGAAGGATCAAGCACCATTTGAAGTTCTGAACAAGCGCAAGCCATCCTTGGAATACATGAGAGTGTTTGGATGCTTATGCTATGTTCTAGTACCAGGAGAGTTGAGGAACAAGCTAGAAGCAAGGAGCAGAAAGGCAATGTTCATTGGCTACTCAACAACTCAAAAAGGATATAAGTGTTATGATCCAGAAGCTAGAAGGGTACTTGTATCTAGAGATGTGAAGTTCATTGAAGAAAGAGGATACTATGAGGAGAAGAATCAAGAAGATTTGAAGGATCTCACATCAGATAAGGCTGGAGTCTTAAGAATCATTTTGGAAGGTCTCGGTATCAAGATGAACCAGGATCAATCCACAAGAAGTGGAAGACAAGAAGAGAGCTCAACTGCACCAAGTGGAGCTGCTCAAACACCTCACCTTGATCATGAGGGGGGAAGTGAACCTGAAACTCAAGAAAATGGCCAAGAAGGAGTCGGCTTGAGTGAGGAAGGAGAGTTCAACTCAGGTTCTCATCATCAAGGTGAGCAAGACCAAGGAGAGGAAGAACATCAGAGTGAAGCACAAGAACCGCATACACAAGCTGAGCCGGTTCAAGAGCAAGAACAACCTGTATTGAGGAGGAGCACAAGGCTGAGAAAGGATCCTTCCTCTTGGGTAAACACGCGAGTGTACTACAATGCCCAAGCTGTGGAGCATCCTTCTCAAGTTGTGTGTTCCTTTGCTCAATACCCTGAAGAACATTGTGCCTTCATGGTTAACTTGGATGAGAACTACATCCCAAGAAGCTATGAAGAAGCAATCATGGATAAAGAATGGAAGGAGTCAGTTGGAGCTGAGGCAGGAGCTATGATCAAGAATGATACATGGTATGAGAGTGAGTTACCAAAAGGGAAGAAGGCTGTGACTAGTAGATGGATCTTCACAATCAAGTATAAGGCTGATGGAACAATTGAGAGGAAGAAGTCAAGACTGGTTGCAAGAGGTTTCACTCAAACTTATGGAGAGGATTACATTGAGACCTTTGCACCAGTAGCTAAACTGCACACAATCCGGATTGTATTAAGCTTGGCTGTGAATCTTGGATGGGGCTTATGGCAAATGGATGTGAAGAATGCATTTCTACAAGGAGAGCTGGAGGATGAAGTGTATATGCATCCACCTCCAGGCTTGGAACACTTAGTGAAGAGAGGGAATGTGTTGAGACTGAAGAAAGCTATCTATGGACTGAAGCAATCACCAAGAGCTTGGTACAACAAGCTGAGTACTACTCTGAATGGACGAGGCTTCAAGAAGTCTGAACTAGACCACACCCTCTTCACTCTCACTACTTCCTCAGGTATGATTGCACTCCTTGTGTATGTTGATGATATCATTATCACAGGAAGTGATAAGGAAGGTATCATAGCAACCAAGGAGTTCCTTAAATCCATGTTTGAGATTAAAGACTTGGGAGAAATGAAATACTTTCTTGGAATTGAGATATGTAGATCCAAGGAAGGTTTGTTCATGTCCCAAAGGAAGTATACACTTGATCTTTTGAAAGGTGCAGGTGCTTATGGAGGCAAGACAGCAAGGATGCCTATGGAGGATGGCTACAAAGTCCCACGAGAGGGGGAGATTGAAGACAGCAAACCTTATCAGGATCCTAAACTCTATAGAAAGCTAGTTGGCAAATTGATTTACCTTACCATAACTAGGCCTGACATTTGCTTTGCTGTGAATCAGGTGAGTCAACACATGCAAGTGCCTAAGGAACATCATTGGCGCATGGTGGAGAGGATCTTGATGTATCTCAACGGCTCACCTGATCAAGGAGTATGGATGGGTTGCAATGGGAGAGTACTGAAGTGGTTGGATATTGTGATGCGGATTTGGGCTGGTGATAGAGCAGACAGGAGATCAAACACAGGCTATTGCACATTCATTGGAGGCAACTTGGTTACTTGGAAGAGTAAGAAGCAGAAGGTGGGTGTCTTGCTCAAGTGCAGAAGCTGAGTATAGAGCTATGCTGAAGCTGACCAACGAGCTGGTGTGGATCAAGGGCATCTTAAAGCATTTGGAGATTGATCAAGCCACGCCAATGACAAGCATTGTGATAACCAAGCTGCCATCCACATTGCCTCCAACTCGGTGTTCCATGAGAGAACCAAGCACATTGAAGTGATTGTCACAAGGTGAGGCAGATGATCATCTTAGGAGTCATCTTTGCCATGCTACACAAGAAGTGAAGATCAGTTAGCGGATGTGTTCACCAAGGCTGCAAGACAGAAGACAATGGAGTCCATTCACATCAGGTTGGGCCTCATTGATCTTGGGAGGAAGAGAAGGAGCTGATCCCCTTTGGCTGTGAGGTCTTTACTCTTTTTCCCTTATCAAGGTTTTATCCCAATGGGTTTTCCTTGGTAAGGTTTTAATGAGGAAGATCTCATGGCTGTCCAAGCTTAGACTTTCACAAAGCTAAGCTTGAGGGGAGGGTTAATCAGAGTTGAGACATTTGAGGTAAAGACACAAAGGAGTTGAGAACATAAAGAGAGCAAGAGGTGTGAAGAGGAGGAATGGGTTGATCATCCGTACAAGGCCGTACAAGTGATCATCCGTACAAGGTAAAAGGGATCAAGTAACTATCCAAGTAACTCCCATGTATGAGCTTAGTTACATCGGCCAAGACCTTATCCGAACGTTGAGAGGATAAGGGAGCGCGGCTTGACAGCTAGGACAGGCTGCAAGAGACTGGAATTGGAAAGGAAGAGCATTAGTTGGATCAAGAAGATGCTCCAAACGTGTGAAGAACCTCATTGGCCGGTTCAAATTAAAGCTTAGGCTCCTCTTTGACTCTACATGCTTACTTAGCTTTATGATTTCGAAAACCCTAAGTGTATGGACCTATATATATGTAATCTCATCTCTTAATAAAGATTAGACAGTTCTAAACAATCTTTCTCTTTACTCATTTCATCATGATTCTCCATTGTCTCTAATCAGTTTCGTAATCTCTTATTCTCTTCCTTAATCCTATTCTAAACTCAGATTAATCTTATATTCCTAAAATAATTATTCTTACATCGCGATTCATCGGTTTGATGAGAATGACAAAGAAGCTGTCATATTCCCAAACAGGGAAAACTGGATCACCTGATTTGAAAGTGGGATAGCTTCTTCATCCTAACTCCTGTGAGATTTATTCGACTTCCTGGTGGATTCTCCACTACTTTATGTATCAAAATCAAGCTTCTTACATCGCGATTCATACTGGTTTGATTAGAATGACAAAGAAGCTGTCATATTCCCAAACAGGAAAAACTGGGATCACCTGATTTGAAAGTGGGATAGCTTCTTTATCCTAACTCTATGAGATTTATTCAGCTTCCTGGTGATTCTCCACTACTTTATGATTAAAATCAAGCTTCTTACATCGCGATTCATCCTGGTTTGATTAGAATGACAAAGAAGCTGTCATATTCCAAACAGGAAAACTGGCATCACCTGATTTGAAAGTGGGATAGCTTCTTCATCCTAACTCCTATGAGATTTATTCAGCTCCTGGTGATTCTCACTACTTTATGTTTCAAAATCAAGCTTCTTACATCGCGATTCATCCTGGTGTGATTAGAATGACAAAGAAGCTGTCATATTCCCAAACAGGAAACTGGGATCACCTGATTTGAAAGTGGGATAGCTTCTTCATCCTAACTCCTATGAGATTTATCAGCTTCCTGGTGATTCTCCACTACTTTATGTTTCAAAATCAAGCTTCTTACATCGCGATTCATCCTGGTTTGATTAGAATGACAAATAAGCTGTAATATCCCAAAACAGGAAAAACTGGGATCACCTGATTTGAAAGTGGGATAGCTTCTTCATCCTAACTCCTGTGAGATTTATTCGATCCTGGTGATTTCCATACTTTATGTATCAAAATCAAGCTTTTACATCGCGATTCATCCTGGTTGATTAGAATGACAAAGAAGCTGTCATATTCCCAAAAACAGGAAAAACGGGGATCACCTGATTTGAAAGTGGGATAGCTTCTTCATCCTAACTCCTATGAGATTTATTCGACTTCCTGGTGATTCTCCACTACTTAGTATCAAAATCAAGCTTCTTACATCGCGATTACCTGGGTTGATTAGAATGACAAAGAAGCTGTCATATCCCAAACAGGAAAAGGAAAACTGGGGATCACCTGATTGAAAGGGGATAGCTTCTTCATCCTAACTCTATGAAATTTATTCAGCTTCCTGGTGATTCTCTCACTACTTTATGTTTCAAAATCAAGCTTCTTACATCGCGATCATCCTGGTTTGATTAGAATGACAAAGAAGCTGTCATATTCCCAAACAGGAAAACTGGGATCACCTGATTTGAAAGGGGATAGCTTCTTCATCCTAACTCCTATGAGATTTATTCAGCTTCCTGGTGATTCTCCATACTTTATGTATCAAAATCAGCTTCTTACATCGCAATTCATCCTGGTTTGAATTAGAATAAACAAAGAAGCTGTCATATTCCCAAACCAGGAAACTGGGATCACCTGATTGAAAGTGGGATAGCTTCTTCATCCTAACCCTGTGAGATTTATTCGACTTCCTGGTGATTTCTCCACTA
>NW_026016816.1:0-10000 GCF_020379485.1 Brassica napus | reverse complement strand
CCCTCAGTACACACAGGACGTCCGTCAGCACACACAGGACGTCCGTGGCCGTCCGTCAGTACACACAGGACGTCCGTGATCGTCCGTCAGTACACATATCAGCATGCTGGCCCTTCCTGTGGACTGTTCGGGTGATTTTGGCCCACGTGGGCTGTCTGTTCAGTACACACAGGACGTCCGTCAGCACACGCAGGACGTCCGTGCCTGTCCGTTAGCACACACAGACTGTGTCCGTGGACTGATCCGTGTACTGAACTCATATCAGCATGCTGTCAGTACACGTATCAGCATGCTGGCCCTTCCCGTGGACTGTCCGTGTACTGATCCGTGTACTGATCCGTGTACTGAACTCATATCAGCATGCTGACCACACATATCAGCATGCTGGCCCTTCCCGTGGACTGTCCGTGTACTGATCCGTGTACTGATCCGTGTACTGATCCGTATACTGAACTCATATCAGCATGCTGACCACACATATCAGCATGCTGGCCCTTCCCGTGGACTGTCCGTGTACTGATCCGTGGACTGATCCGTGTACTGAACTCATATCAGCATGCTGACCACACATATCAGCATGCTGGCCCTTCCCGTGGACTGTCCGTGTACTGATCCGTGTACTGATCCGTATACTGAACTCATATCAGCATGCTGACCACACATATCAGCATGCTGGCCCTTCCCGTGGACTGTCCGTGTACTGATCCGTGGACTGATCCGTGTACTGAAACTCATATCAGCATGCTGACCACACATATCAGCATGCTTGTAAGACCCGATCCCGGCCGACCAGGCCGCGGTCGATGCCTCACGTCGCTCGGTCTATACACTGACCGAACCTCTAAAAATTTTGCCCTTTATTTAAAAACATCGCCCATAGGCGAGGGCTAACTCAGATCTTAGCTCAAGACTACCTTAGTCATTCCCTAGCTTAGATCATTTCAACTTATGCACAGCGGAATAACATCTATCATCCATTGGACTAAATCCAATCTAACACTTGTCTGATCAGATCACCTCAGCTACTGGTCAGTAAACACAACTGCCAGCTAGCTCCAAGGTCGAATCTGAACCTAGACCAAGTCATACAATCAGAGGTTCTGTTCCCCTAAGCCATTCTATCTAGATCTATGCAACATTGACAGATCATACCTGCATAAACTCTTCCCTTGGGTACTTAGTCATTCAGCCAACCATCCCCACAGACATAAGTAACCTTTGGGAAGTCTTCAATCAGCTAAGGACATGCATCTGGCCCTTACCGGTTCATGCACTGTTCCACATCCTTTTGCCTTATCAACTTATGATACCAAGTCCAGCTCATGGACTAATCATACCAAGTCCTCTCATGGACTAACCAGATCAAGTCCTCACAAAGACTAACAATGCCCATCAGATCCTGAGTCAATCAACCAACCACCCCACATGACTCAGAACTGATGAGTCTTCATACTTCCTAATCAGTCATGGAACCATGTCCCACTGAACCTGATTAGTGTTGCTCTTACCACCGGTGCATCCTTTGATCAATCAGATCAGACACCTTGATCCATCATCCAAGGATCAGGTCGTCCATCCTTGCCAATGATCAGACCACACACGGCCTGCCTTACCAACACCAAGGTTGATAACCAGCAATTCCTTATGATCAATATCATAAGTGACAATATGTTCCAGCACACAACATATGATCAGATATCCTAACACAAGGATCTGACCCCAATATGCCCTCAGGTGCAATTTCGACCGCAAGCAACCCTGCTCCAAAAATCAATTAACATTCATGACAATTCATGATAAATCATAACTAAGAGAATGGTCCAATCAGATTTCCCAGAACCGGCCTCCATCCCATAGATCTCGGCCAAGACCAGCCAAACCGGCCCAAGGGACCATCTCTAAATCAATCCCTAAAAACTCATTAGGATTCATGATAATTCATGATAAATCTTAACTAAGAGAATGGTCAAGTCAGAATTCCAAGAACCGATCTCGATCCTATGGATCTCGACCTAGAACAGCCCCACCGGCCACATTGACCATCTCGAAATCAATCAGATAAAAATCCCCTAATACCATGATAATTCATGATAATTCACCACTAAGAGGATTCCAAAGTCAGATCGCCATAAATCCATCAGGAAGTAGGAGATCCAGACTTAGCTGCCAAACCAAGGCCATGGAGGGTTCTTCTGAACCGGCCAAGCCATGGTTCAGTGCTACTATGTCTAATCATCAATCTCAATCATAAGAAAAATGAATAATATGATTAATAATCATAAAACAGAGTAAGGTGTAACTGCTGGACCAGATCAACCCATAGTGTACCAGACTATGTCCAATGGTCTGCAGTCCCCACCTGTTACCTCATCAGGGGCGTCCATGCTCCTCCTAGCACGCCTTCATCAAACCCTTATCACATACTCCCAGTATTGATAAGATCTAACCATGGTTCGTGCCCATCACTCCTTCCATGGAACTTCCATGAAACCAGTTTCTACACTGCATCCACCTTCAAGGCTATTCATGCCATTGTGAGTGAAGTCCGGCCTTCTCCCTTCTCTCCTGGGTGTTTGCGTGTGTTCCCAAGATGCAGAGGAAGCCTAGGACGTGTTCATCAGTGGTGGAAACCTACCACAGGGTCGTTCATAACTCCCCTTGCACTTCCATGAAACTGCCTTTCTACACACATCTGCCCTTAAGGCTGTCTTGGCCTTTAGGAATGAATTCCGGTCATCTACCTTCTCTCCTCACCATTTGCGTGTGTTCTCAGGCCCTGGAGGATGCATTGGGTGATAACATCACGGATCAAAAGCCACCAGAAAGTCGTTCATAACTTTCCCCCTTGATCTCTCCCAAAACTGCCTCTTTATGGCCTTCACACCACCATGGGTCTTGGATTGGGAATCCGACCAACTCTCTGTATTTTCTTTGTGTTTCTTTGTGTTTCAGGGTGTAGGAATCGACCAGAATTATCAGAAATGAGAGAGAGAGGACGATTTAAACTGTCCCCAACCGCCTGGGCGAGCAGTTACCAAAATCCCATCCTTCTTCCCAAAACCGTCCCATAACCGCCCCATAACCGCCCATTGGCGGTTTCTCCCCTTTTCTTCCTTTGGCAAATCGATCACTGAGCCTCAGCTCACACTCTGGAAGCTTGGCCACTCCCTGTCCCAAGACTAAGACCCATTTGGTCGAACCGTCCTGCACCCGGACCATCGGCTCGCCCAGTAACCGTCCCGGACTCGCCCACACTGATCCGAACCAGAACGCACCGTTCACCGGATTGAGCTGACCTCCAGCTGTTCCCAGCTGAGTGAGCTAGTCTACCAGCTCCTGTGAGCTGAACAGATCATGGTGAACTGAATACCAGCTGAACCGAGCTGATTGAACTCAAGCCAACACTCGTCCAGCTGCCTAAACACTCACCCAGCTCCTTTACCCTTATTTCCATCGTATCCTGGTTAAGTCTCAGCTGACTGATGCCCTTAACCCTCATTCAGGACCATGACACGCTTGTCCTTAGGTCATGTGACCTGACTGGTGCGTTTCCTTGCACCGCAGTCCGTCCGGACGATCCTATCCAGGATCGGGGACATGACAAGTCTCCCCCACTTACGAAGGATTCGTCCTCGAATCCAGTGGTGTTAACCTCTTGTCTCATGACCAAGGTTCCATCCGACTTTTTGTACCCAGAACATGGAGCATGCTCGATTGGTTCTTTCTAACCAGTTCGTTGCATCTCCCACCTTGTTCTTTCTCACTGACCATGTCTTGGTCATCATATACACAACAAGTCTTCCCCACTTGATAGATTTGTAACCCAAAATCTTATCAAGTGGTCCATCAAGCACCCATACAAAGACATGACTTGTGTCACTGACCCAACTCTCCAGGTTGCGTTCCTAGTAGACACCAAGTCCATGTAGAACACTTTAGTTCCATGACTAGATCAAATTCAGTACCTAGGAACATACTGAGTACTCAAGTCTTAGTAGATTCAACCAATCTCCAAGCCACTCGATGCACCAGCCAAGTCCTAGTGAACATGTTCCAATCTTTAGGCTGCTCACTCTACCATGAGTCCTAACAGATTGTTCTGTTCCCTTAAGTCCTTCCTGGACAATAAGGTTTATGATTCCAGCAATTCATCAATCCTGGGTAAAGGGTACTTGTTCTTCCCAGTCACCCTGTTCAAACCCCTATAATCAATGCACAACCTAAAGCTACCATCCTTTTTTCTTAACAAATAGGACTGGTGCTCCCCAAGGTGATACACTAGGGTGTATGAACCCCTTCTCAAGCAACTCCTCAAGTTGCTTCTTCAGCTCTGCCATCTGAGCTGGTGCCATTCTATATGGACTTTTAGATAATGGGGCCGTTCCAGGTTCCAATTCAATGATGAATGGGTCAGCCCTATCAGGGGGAATGCCCTGTAGTGCCCCAAACACATCCTGAAATTCCCGAACCAACGGTATACCCTCTGGGTCACAGGCCCCTACAACCTCATCGGTGTAAATGGTAGCCAAAAAGGCCTCACAACCATTTCCAAGCATCCGTTCTACTTGGACTGCTGAAACCACCAACTACAAGAGGTTGGCTTGATTCCTTGGTACTTAATCGGGGTCCAAACTCGTTCTCAAGTTGCACCCTTCCCCGGTGACAATCTAGAGTTGCCCGATACTTTCCCAACCAGTCCATGCCCAAGATCACTTCATGATGCTTGAGGGGGACAACAATCAGATCTATAGGCATCGGCCTATCCAAGATCACCACAGGGATGTCCTTAACCAGACCGAGTGAGTTCATAACTTGCCCTCCGGCCGCACTCACTCGTTCAGGACCATCCCATGTTCCATACTGGAACAAACCTTTTCCAACCATTCCTGGACTCACAACACTATGTGTAGCTCCAGTATCAAATAATGTGTTTCCACACCACCGATCATTAAGTACTTAGATGAGTAGGATTTCGGTTTGATCACACATTTGGAAAATGTCCCATACCATTCTCCAAAGCATCACACATCTGTGAACGTCCCATACCATTCACAAAAGTGTTTATAGTATACCTCAATCCTCATCATACTAAGATACTTAACATCGTGTTTCCAATTCCTCTTGGAATTGATCCATTTCATTCACTCAATCTTAAGGAATCCTACCTTGACTTACACTGAGTCCAAGCTGATCCATCTGATCACAAGCCCACTCATGTACTAGCCATGTAGTGTCTCCCTTAGACTAACATGAACATTGCATATGCTCACTTGTTTTGAACGGCCATCAAGGGATAACATTTACCTCCAAGAGAGTGCTGCACGTTTCTTTCAACCTAAGCCACTCTCTGGTCCATGTTACTTCCCTTGTCCAGGTCGTCCATACAAAGATCTTGCATTGCGTCCATCATCCAATCCGTCTATTATTCCCAAATAACTAGATAAACTAACCTTTATGTTTTCAGGGTCTTGCCGTGGAAGAGTGTATCTTGGCTAAGCCGGCTCATCTTGGAACTTCCCCGTTCACAAGCATGAAACCCAAACTTACCTCAACTCTCACTTGGCTCACCACAACTAAGGTTCCAAGTCATCTCAGTTTTCAGAAATAATTTCGGTTTGGAACTCAACATCTTTGAGCACTGTCCTTAACAGGATCAAGCATGCTCTGATACCAACTTGTAAGACCCGATCCCGGCCGACCAGGCCGCGGTCGATGCCTCACGTCGCTCGGTCTATACACTGACCGAACCTCTAAAAATTTTGCCCTTTATTTAAAAACATCGCCCATAGGCGAGGGCTAACTCAGATCTTAGCTCAAGACTACCTTAGTCATTCCCTAGCTTAGATCATTTCAACTTATGCACAGCGGAATAACATCTATCATCCATTGGACTAAATCCAATCTAACACTTGTCTGATCAGATCACCTCAGCTACTGGTCAGTAAACACAACTGCCAGCTAGCTCCAAGGTCGAATCTGAACCTAGACCAAGTCATACAATCAGAGGTTCTGTTCCCCTAAGCCATTCTATCTAGATCTATGCAACATTGACAGATCATACCTGCATAAACTCTTCCCTTGGGTACTTAGTCATTCAGCCAACCATCCCCACAGACATAAGTAACCTTTGGGAAGTCTTCAATCAGCTAAGGACATGCATCTGGCCCTTACCGGTTCATGCACTGTTCCACATCCTTTTGCCTTATCAACTTATGATACCAAGTCCAGCTCATGGACTAATCATACCAAGTCCTCTCATGGACTAACCAGATCAAGTCCTCACAAAGACTAACAATGCCCATCAGATCCTGAGTCAATCAACCAACCACCCCACATGACTCAGAACTGATGAGTCTTCATACTTCCTAATCAGTCATGGAACCATGTCCCACTGAACCTGATTAGTGTTGCTCTTACCACCGGTGCATCCTTTGATCAATCAGATCAGACACCTTGATCCATCATCCAAGGATCAGGTCGTCCATCCTTGCCAATGATCAGATCACACACGGCCTGCCTTACCAACACCAAGGTTGATAACCAGCAATTCCTTATGATCAATATCATAAGTGACAATATGTTCCAGCACACAACATATGATCAGATATCCTAACACAAGGATCTGACCCCAATATGCCCTCAGGTGCAATTTCGACCGCAAGCAACCTGCTCCAAAAATCAATTAACATTCATGACAATTCATGATAAATCATAACTAAGAGAATGGTCCAATCAGATTTCCCAGAACCGGCCTCCATCCCATAGATCTCGGCCAAGATCAGCCAAACCGGCCCAAGGGACCATCTCTAAATCAATCCCTAAAAACTCATTAGGATTCATGATAATTCATGATAAATCTTAACTAAGAGAATGGTCAAGTCAGAATTCCAAGAACCGATCTCGATCCTATGGATCTCGACCTAGAACAGCCCCACCAGCCACATTGACCATCTCGAAATCAATCAGATAAAAATCCCCAAATACCATGATAATTCATGATAATTCACCACTAAGAGGATTCCAAAGTCAGATCGCCATAAATCCATCAGGAAGTAGGAGATCCAGACTTAGCTGCCAAACCAAGGCCATGGAGGGTTCTTCTGAACCGGCCAAGCCATGGTTCAGTGCTACTATGTCTAATCATCAATCTCAATCATAAGAACAATGAATAATATGATTAATAATCATAAAACAGAGTAAGGTGTAACTGCAGGACCAGATCAACCCATAGTGTACCAGACTATGTCCAATGGTCTGCAGTCCCCACCTGTTACCTCATCAGGGGCGTCCATGCTCCTCCTAGCACGCCTTCATCAAACCCTTATCACATACTCCCAGTATTGATAAGATCTAACCATGGTTCGTGCCCATCACTCCTTCCATGGAACTTCCATGAAACCAGTTTCTACACTGCATCCACCTTCAAGGCTATTCATGCCATTGTGAGTGAAGTCCGGCCTTCTCCCTTCTCTCCTGGGTGTTTGCGTGTGTTCCCAAGATGCAGAGGAAGCCTAGGACGTGTTCATCAGTGGTGGAAACCTACCACAGGGTCGTTCATAACTCCCCTTGCACTTCCATGAAACTGCCTTTCTACACACATCTGCCCTTAAGGCTGTCTTGGCCTTTAGGAATGAATTCCGGTCATCTACCTTCTCTCCTCACCATTTGCGTGTGTTCTCAGGCCCTGGAGGATGCATTGGGTGATAACATCACGGATCAAAAGCCACCAGAAAGTCGTTCATAACTTTCCCCCTTGATCTCTCCCAAAACTGCCTCTTTATGGCCTTCACACCACCATGGGTCTTGGATTGGGAATCCGACCAACTCTCTGTATTTTCTTTGTGTTTCTTTGTGTTTCAGGGTGTAGGAATCGACCAGAATTATCAGAAATGAGAGAGAGAGGACGATTTAAACTGTCCCCAACCGCCTGGGCGAGCAGTTACCAAAATCCCATCCCTTCTTCCCAAAACCGTCCCATAACCGCCCCATAACCGCCCATTGGCGGTTTCTCCCCTTTTCTTCCTTTGGCAAATCGATCACTGAGCCTCAGCTCACACTCTGGAAGCTTGGCCACTCCCTGTCCCAAGACTAAGACCCATTTGGTCGAACCGTCCTGCACCCGGACCATCGGCTCGCCCAGTAACCGTCCCGGACTCGCCCACACTGATCCGAACCAGAACGCACCGTTCACCGGATTGAGCTGACCTCCAGCTGTTCCCAGCTGAGTGAGCTAGTCTACCAGCTCCTGTGAGCTGAACAGATCATGGTGAACTGAATACCAGCTGAACCGAGCTGATTGAACTCAAGCCAACACTCGTCCAGCTGCCTAAACACTCACCCAGCTCCTTTACCCTTATTTCCATCGTATCCTGGTTAAGTCTCAGCTGACTGATGCCCTTAACCCTCATTCAGGACCATGACACGCTTGTCCTTAGGTCATGTGACCTGACTGGTGCGTTTCCTTGCACCGCAGTCCGTCCGGACGATCCTATCCAGGATCGGGGACATGACAATGCTGGCCCTTCCCGTGGACTGTCGTGTACTGATCCGTGTATGATCCGTTATACTGAACTCATATCAGCATGCTGAACACATAGCAGATGCGGCCCTTCCCGTGGACTGTCCGTGTACTGATGTGGACTTGATCCGTGTACTGAATCATATCAGCATGCTGACCACACATATCAGCATGCTGGCCTTCCCGTGGACTGTCGTTGTTTTGTACTGATCGTTATGAATCATATCAGATGCTGCACACATATCAGCATGGGCCCTTTCCCGTGGACTATCCGTGTATTGATCCGTGGACTGATCCGTGTATGAATTCATATCAGCATGCTGACCACATATCAGCATGCTGGCCATCCCGTGGACTGTCCGGTACTGATCCGTGTAATGATCCGTATACTGAACTCATATCAGCATGCTGACCACACATATCAGCATGCTGCCTTCCGTGGACTGTACGTGTGTGATCCGTGTACTGTTCGGGTGATTTTGGCCCACGTGGGCTGTCTGTTCAGTACACACAGGACGTCCTCAGCACACGCAGGACGTCCGTTGCTGTCCGTTAGCACACACAGACTGTGTCCGTGGACTGATCGTGTGTACTGAACTCATATCAGCATGGTCAGTACACGTATCAGCATGCTGGCCCTTCCCGTGGACTGTCCGTGTACTGATCCGTGTACTGCTCGTTTGTACTAAATCATATCAGCATGCTGACCAACATATCAGCATGCTGGGCCCTTCCCGTGGACTGTCCGTGTACGGATCCGTGTACAGATCCGTGTAGATCCGGTACTGATCCGTATACTGAACTCATATCAGCATGCTGACCACACATCATCAGCATGCTGGCCTTCCGTGGACTGTCCGTGTACTGATCCGTGGACGATCCGTGTACTGAACTCATATCAGCAGTGACCACACATATCAGCATGCTGGCCCTTCCCGTGGACTGTCCGGTACTGATCCGTTGTAGATCCATACTGAACTCATATCAGCATGCTGACCATCACATATCAGCATGCTGGCCCTTCCGTGGACTGTCGTGTACTCCGACCCTCCAAGTGGGTAGATCTGTGTACTGAACTCATATCAGCATGCTGACCCACACATATCAGCATGCTGGCCTTCCCGTGGACTGTCCGTGTATGATACGTGTACTGATCCGTATACTGAACTCATATCAGCATGCTGACCACACATATCAGCATGCTGGCCTTCCGTGACTGTCCGTGTACTGATCCGTGGACTGATCCGTGTACTGAACTCATCTCAGCATGCTGACCACACATATCACATGCTGGCCCTTCCCGTGGATGTCCGTGTATGTACTGATCCGTATACTGAATCATATCAGCATGTGACCACACATATCAGTGTGGCCCTCCGTGGACTATCAGGTGTATGATCCGTGGGACTGATCCGTGTACTGAATTCATATCCGCATGCTGACCACACATATCAGCATGCTGTGGCCCTTCCCGTGGACTGT
>NW_026016815.1:0-32785 GCF_020379485.1 Brassica napus | reverse complement strand
TATTCAACTTCCTGGTGATTCTCCACCACTTTATGTATCCAAATCAAGCTTCTCACAAAGTGATTCATCCTGGTTGATTGGACGGACGAAGAAGCTGTGCTATTCCCAAACTGGGAAACTGGAATCACCTGATTTGAAAGTGGGATACTTCTTCATCCCAACTCCTATGAGGTTTATTCAACTTCCTGATGATTCTCCACCACTTTATGTATCCACAAGAGATTCATCCTGGTTTGATTGGAACGACGAAGAAGCTGTGCTATTCCCAAACTGGGAAACTGGAATCACCTGATTTGAAAGTGGGATAACTTCTTCATCCCAACTCCTATGAGATTTATTCAACTTCCTGGTGATTCTCCACCACTTTATGTATCCAAATCAAGCTTCTCACAAAGTGATTCATCCTGGTTTGATTGGAAGGACGAAGAAGCTGTGCTATTCCCAAACTGGGAAACTGGAATCACCTGATTTGAAAGTGGGATAACTTCTTCATCCCAACTCCTATGAGATTTATTCAACTTCCTGGTGATTCTCCACCACTTTATGTATCCAAATCAAGCTTTCACAAAGTGATTCATCCTGGTTTGATTGGAAGGACGAAGAAGCTGTGCTATTCCCAAACTGGGAAACTGGAATCACCTGATTTGAAAGTGGGATAACTTCTTCATCCCAACTCCTATGAGATTTATTCAACTTCCTGGTGATTCTCCACCACTTTATGTATCCAAATCAAGCTTCTCACAAAGTGATTCATCCTGGTTTGATTGGAACGACGAAGAAGCTGTGCTATTCCCAAACTGGGAAACTGGAATCACCTGATTTGAAAGTGGGATAACTTCTTCATCCCAACTCCTATGAGATTTATTCAACTTCCTGGTGATTCTCCACCACTTTATGTATCCAAATCAAGCTTCTCACAAAGTGATTCATCCTGGTTTGATTGGAAGGACGAAGAAGCTGTGCTATTCCCAAACTGGGAAACTGGAATCACCTGATTTGAAAGTGGGATAACTTCTTCATCCCAACTCCTATGAGATTTATTCAACTTCCTGGTGATTCTCCACCACTTTATGTATCCAAATCAAGCTTCTCACAAAGTGATTCATCCTGGTTTGATTGGAACGACGAAGAAGCTGTGCTATTCCCAAACTGGGAAACTGGAATCACCTGATTTGAAAGTGGGATAACTTCTTCATCCCAACTCCTATGAGATTTATTCAACTTCCTGGTGATTCTCCACCACTTTATGTATCCAAATCAAGCTTCTCACAAAGTGATTCATCCTGGTTTGATTGGAAGGACGAAGAAGCTGTGCTATTCCCAAACTGGGAAACTGGAATCACCTGATTTGAAAGTGGGATAACTTCTTCATCCCAACTCCTATGAGATTTATTCAACTTCCTGATGATGATTCTCCACCACTTTATGTATCCACCAAGTGATTCATCCTGGTTTGATTGGAACGACGCAGAAGCTGTGCTATTCCCAAACTGAGAAACTGGAATCACCTGATTTGAAAGTGGGATAACTTCTTCATCCCAACTCCTATGAGATTTATTCAACTTCCTGGTGATTCTCCACCACTTTATGTATCCAAATCAAGCTTCTCACAAAGTGATTCATCCTGGTTTGATTGGAACGACGAAGAAGCTGTGCTATTCCCAAACTGGGAAACTGGAATCACCTGATTTGAAAGTGGGATAACTTCTTCATCCCAACTCCTATGAGATTTATTCAACTTCCTGGTGATTCTCCACCACTTTATGTATCCAAATCAAGCTTCTCACAAAGAGATTCATCCTGGTTTGATTGGACGACGAAGAAGCTGTGCTATTCCCAAACTGGGAAACTGGAATCACCTGATTTGAAAGTGGGATAACTCTTCATCCCAACTCCTATGAGATTTATTCAACTTCCTGGTGATTCTCCACCACTTTATGTATCCAAATCAAGCTTCTCACAAAGTGATTCATCCTGGTTTGATTGGAACGACGAAGAAGCTGTGCTATTCCCAAACTGGGAAACTGGAATCACCTGATTTGAAAGTGGGATAACTTCTTCATCCCAACTCCTATGAGATTTATTCAACTTCCTGGTGATTCTCCACCACTTTATGTATCCAAATCAAGCTTCTCACAAAGTGATTCATCCTGGTTTGATTGGACGACGAAGAAGCTGTGCTATTCCCAAACTGGGAAACTGGAATCACCTGATTTGAAAGTGGGATAACTTCTTCATCCCAACTCCTATGAGATTTATTCAACTTCCTGGTGATTCTCCACCACTTTATGTATCCAAATCAAGCTTCTCACAAAGTGATTCATCCTGGTTTGATTGGAAGGACGAAGAAGCTGTGCTATTCCCAAACTGGGAAACTGGAATCACCTGATTTGAAAGTGGGATAACTTCTTCATCCCAACTCCTATGAGATTTATTCAACTTCCTGGTGATTCTCCACCACTTTATGTATCCAAATCAAGCTTCTCACAAAGTGATTCATCCTGGTTTGATTGGAACGACGAAGAAGCTGTGCTATTCCCAAACTGGGAAACTGGAATCACCTGATTTGAAAGTGGGATAACTTCTTCATCCCAACTCCTATGAGATTTATTCAACTTCCTGGTGATTCTCCACCACTTTATGTATCCAAATCAAGCTTCTCACAAAGTGATTCATCCTGGTTTGATTGGAACGACGAAGAAGCTGTGCTATTCCCAAACTGGGAAACTGGAATCACCTGATTTGAAAGTGGGATAACTTCTTCATCCCAACTCCTATGAGATTTATTCAACTTCCTGGTGATTCTCCACCACTTTATGTATCCAAATCAAGCTTCTCACAAAGTGATTCATCCTGGTTTGATTGGAACGACGAAGAAGCTGTGCTATTCCCAAACTGGGAAACTGGAATCACCTGATTTGAAAGTGGGATAACTTCTTCATCCCAACTCCTATGAGATTTATTCAACTTCCTGGTGATTCTCCACCACTTTATGTATCCAAATCAAGCTTCTCACAAAGTGATTCATCCTGGTTTGATTGGAACGACGAAGAAGCTGTGCTATTCCCAAACTGGGAAACTGGAATCACCTGATTTGAAAGTGGGATAACTTCTTCATCCCAACTCCTATGAGATTTATTCAACTTCCTGGTGATTCTCCACCACTTTATGTATCCAAATCAAGCTTCTCACAAAGTGATTCATCCTGGTTTGATTGGAACGACGAAGAAGCTGTGCTATTCCCAAACTGGGAAACTGGAATCACCTGATTTGAAAGTGGGATAACTTCTTCATCCCAACTCCTATGAGATTTATTCAACTTCCTGGTGATTCTCCACCACTTTATGTATCCAAATCAAGCTTCTCACAAAGTGATTCATCCTGGTTTGATTGGACGACGAAGAAGCTGTGCTATTCCCAAACTGGGAAACTGGAATCACCTGATTTGAAAGTGGGATAACTTCTTCATCCCAACTCCTATGAGATTTATTCAACTTCCTGGTGATTCTCCACCACTTTATGTATCCAAATCAAGCTTCTCACAAAGTGATTCATCCTGGTTTGATTGGAAGGACGAAGAAGCTGTGCTATTCCCAAACTGGGAAACTGGAATCACCTGATTTGAAAGTGGGATAACTTCTTCATCCCAACTCCTATGAGATTTATTCAACTTCCTGATGATTCTCCACCACTTTATGTATCCAAATCAAGCTTCTCACAAAGTGATTCATCCTGGTTTGATTGGAAGGACGAAGAAGCTGTGCTATTCCCAAACTGGGAAACTGGAATCACCTGATTTGAAAGTGGGATAACTTCTTCATCCCAACTCCTATGAGATTTATTCAACTTCCTGGTGATTCTCCACCACTTTATGTATCCAAATCAAGCTTCTCACAAAGTGATTCATCCTGGTTTGATTGGAAGGACGAAGAAGCTGTGCTATTCCCAAACTGGGAAACTGGAATCACCTGATTTGAAAGTGGGATAACTTCTTCATCCCAACTCCTATGAGATTTATTCAACTTCCTGGTGATTCTCCACCACTTTATGTATCCAAATCAAGCTTCTCACAAAGAGATTCATCCTGGTTTGATTGGAACGACGAAGAAGCTGTGCTATTCCCAAACTGGGAAACTGGAATCACCTGATTTGAAAGTGGGATAACTTCTTCATCCCAACTCCTATGAGATTTATTCAACTTCCTGGTGATTCTCCACCACTTTATGTATCCAAATCAAGCTTCTCACAAAGTGATTCATCCTGGTTTGATTGGAACGACGAAGAAGCTGTGCTATTCCCAAACTGGGAAACTGGAATCACCTGATTTGAAAGTGGGATAACTTCTTCATCCCAACTCCTATGAGATTTATTCAACTTCCTGATGATTCTCCACCACTTTATGTATCACAAAGAGATTCATCCTGGTTTGATTGGAACGACGAAGAAGCTGTGCTATTCCCAAACTGGGAAACTGGAATCACCTGATTTGAAAGTGGGATAACTTCTTCATCCCAACTCCTATGAGATTTATTCAACTTCCTGATGATTCTCCACCACTTTATGTATCCAAATCAAGCTTCTCACAAAGTGATTCATCCTGGTTTGATTGGAAGGACGAAGAAGCTGTGCTATTCCCAAACTGGGAAACTGGAATCACCTGATTTGAAAGTGGGATAACTTCTTCATCCCAACTCCTATGAGGTTTATTCAACTTCCTGATGATTCTCCACCACTTTATGTATCTACAAAGAGATTCATCCTGGTTTGATTGGAAGGACGAAGAAGCTGTGCTATTCCCAAACTGGGAAACTGGAATCACCTGATTTGAAAGTGGGATAACTTCTTCATCCCAACTCCTATGAGATTTATTCAACTTCCTGATGATTCTCCACCACTTTATGTATCCAAATCAAGCTTCTCACAAAGTGATTCATCCTGGTTTGATTGGAAGGACGAAGAAGCTGTGCTATTCCCAAACTGGGAAACTGGAATCACCTGATTTGAAAGTGGGATAACTTCTTCATCCCAACTCCTATGAGATTTATTCAACTTCCTGATGATTCTCCACCACTTTATGTATCCAAATCAAGCTTCTCACAAAGTGATTCATCCTGGTTTGATTGGAAGGACGAAGAAGCTGTGCTATTCCCAAACTGGGAAACTGGAATCACCTGATTTGAAAGTGGGATAACTTCTTCATCCCAACTCCTATGAGATTTATTCAACTTCCTGGTGATTCTACACCACTTTATGTATCCAAATCAAGATTCTCACAAAGTGATTCATCCTGGTTTGATTGGAAGGACGAAGAAGCTGTGCTATTCCCAAACTGGGAAACTGGAATCACCTGATTTGAAAGTGGCTTAAATTCTTCATCCCAACTCCTATGAGGTTTATTCAACTTCCTGATGATTCTCCACCACTTTATGTATCCACAAAGAGATTCATCCTGGTTTGATTGGAACGACGAAGAAGCTGTGCTATTCCCAAACTGGGAAACTGAAATCACCTGATTTGAAAGTGGGATAACTTCTTCATCCCAACTCCTATGAGGTTTATTCACCAAATCAAGCTTCTCACAAAGTGATTCATCCTGGTTTGATTGGAAGGACGAAGAAGCTGTGCTATTCCCAAACTGGGAAACTGGAATCACCTGATTTGAAAGTGGGTTAAATTCTTCATCCCAACTCCTATGAGGTTTATTCAACTTCCTGATGATTCTCCACCACTTTATGTATCCACAAAGAGATTCATCCTGGTTTGATTGGAAGGACGAAGAAGCTGTGCTATTCCCAAACTGGGAAACTGGAATCACCTGATTTGAAAGTGGGATAACTTCTTCATCCCAACTCCTATGAGGTTTATTCAACTTCCTGATGATTCTCCACCACTTTATGTATCCAAATCAAGCTTCTCACAAAGAGATTCATCCTGGTTTGATTGGAAGGACGAAGAAGCTGTGCTATTCCCAAACTGGGAAACTGGAATCACCTGATTTGAAAGTGGGATAACTTCTTCATCCCAACTCCTATGAGATTTATTCAACTTCCTGGTGATTCTCCACCACTTTATGTATCCAAATCAAGCTTCTCACAAAGTGATTCATCCTGGTTTGATTGGAAGAAGCTGTGCTATTCCCAAACTGGGAAACTGGAATCACCTGATTTGAAAGTGGGATAACTTCTTCATCCCAACTCCTATGAGGTTTATTCAACTTCCTGATGATTCTCCACCACTTTATGTATCCAAATCAAGCTTCTCACAAAGTGATTCATCCTGGTTTGATTGGAACGACGAAGAAGCTGTGCTATTCCCAAACTGGGAAACTGGAATCACCTGATTTGAAAGTGGGATAACTTCTTCATCCCAACTCCTATGAGATTTATTCAACTTCCTGGTGATTCTCCACCACTTTATGTATCCAAATCAAGCTTCTCACAAAGTGATTCATCCTGGTTTGATTGGAAGGACGAAGAAGCTGTGCTATTCCCAAACTGGGAAACTGGAATCACCTGATTTGAAAGTGGGATAACTTCTTCATCCCAACTCCTATGAGGTTTATTCAACTTCCTGATGATTCTCCACCACTTTATGTATCCACAAAGAGATTCATCCTGGTTTGATTGGAAGGACGAAGAAGCTGTGCTATTCCCAAACTGGGAAACTGGAATCACCTGATTTGAAAGTGGGATAACTTCTTCATCCCAACTCCTATGAGATTTATTCAACTTCCTGGTGATTCTCCACCACTTTATGTATCCAAATCAAGCTTCTCACAAAGTGATTCATCCTGGTTTGATTGGAAGGACGAAGAAGCTGTGCTATTCCCAAACTGGGAAACTGGAATCACCTGATTTGAAAGTGGGATAACTTCTTCATCCCAACTCCTATGAGATTTATTCAACTTCCTGGTGATTCTCCACCACTTTATGTATCCAAATCAAGCTTCTCACAAAGTGATTCATCCTGGTTTGATTGGAAGGACGAAGAAGCTGTGCTATTCCCAAACTGGGAAACTGGAATCACCTGATTTGAAAGTGGGATAACTTCTTCATCCCAACTCCTATGAGATTTATTCAACTTCCTGATGATTCTCCACCACTTTATGTATCCAAATCAAGCTTCTCACAAAGTGATTCATCCTGGTTTGATTGGAAGGACGAAGAAGCTGTGCTATTCCCAAACTGGGAAACTGGAATCACCTGATTTGAAAGTGGGATAACTTCTTCATCCCAACTCCTATGAGATTTATTCAACTTCCTGATGATTCTCCACCACTTTATGTATCCAAATCAAGCTTCTCACAAAGTGATTCATCCTGGTTTGATTGGAAGGACGAAGAAGCTGTGCTATTCCCAAACTGGGAAACTGGAATCACCTGATTTGAAAGTGGGATAACTTCTTCATCCCAACTCCTATGAGATTTATTCAACTTCCTGATGATTCTCCACCACTTTATGTATCCAAATCAAGCTTCTCACAAAGAGATTCATCCTGGTTTGATTGGAACGACGAAGAAGCTGTGCTATTCCCAAACTGGGAAAACTGGAATCACCTGATTTGAAAGTGGGATAACTTCTTCATCCCAACTCCTATGAGATTTATTCAACTTCCTGGTGATTCTCCACCACTTTATGTATCCAAATCAAGCTTCTCACAAAGTGATTCATCCTGGTTTGATTGGAAGGACGAAGAAGCTGTGCTATTCCCAAACTGGGAAACTGGAATCACCTGATTTGAAAGTGGGATAACTTCTTCATCCCAACTCCTATGAGATTTATTCAACTTCCTGATGATTCTCCACCACTTTATGTATCCAAATCAAGCTTCTCACAAAGTGATTCATCCTGGTTTGATTGGAAGGACGAAGAAGCTGTGCTATTCCCAAACTGGGAAACTGGAATCACCTGATTTGAAAGTGGGATAACTTCTTCATCCCAACTCCTATGAGATTTATTCAACTTCCTGATGATTCTCCACCACTTTATGTATCCAAATCAAGCTTCTCACAAAGTGATTCATCCTGGTTTGATTGGAAGGACGAAGAAGCTGTGCTATTCCCAAACTGGGAAACTGGAATCACCTGATTTGAAAGTGGGATAACTTCTTCATCCCAACTCCTATGAGGTTTATTCAACTTCCTGATGATTCTCCACCACTTTATGTATCCAAATCAAGCTTCTCACAAAGAGATTCATCCTGGTTTGATTGGAAGGACGAAGAAGCTGTGCTATTCCCAAACTGGGAAACTGGAATCACCTGATTTGAAAGTGGGATAACTTCTTCATCCCAACTCCTATGAGATTTATTCAACTTCCTGGTGATTCTCCACCACTTTATGTATCCAAATCAAGCTTCTCACAAAGTGATTCATCCTGGTTTGATTGGAAGGACGAAGAAGCTGTGCTATTCCCAAACTGGGAAACTGGAATCACCTGATTTGAAAGTGGGATAACTTCTTCATCCCAACTCCTATGAGGTTTATTCAACTTCCTGATGATTCTCCACCACTTTATGTATCCACAAAGAGATTCATCCTGGTTTGATTGGAAGGACGAAGAAGCTGTGCTATTCCCAAACTGGGAAACTGAAATCACCTGATTTGAAAGTGGGATAACTTCTTCATCCCAACTCCTATGAGATTTATTCAACTTCCTGGTGATTCTCCACCACTTTATGTATCCAAATCAAGCTTCTCACAAAGTGATTCATCCTGGTTTGATTGGAAGGACGAAGAAGCTGTGCTATTCCCAAACTGGGAAACTGGAATCACCTGATTTGAAAGTGGGATAACTTCTTCATCCCAACTCCTATGAGATTTATTCAACTTCCTGGTGATTCTCCACCACTTTATGTATCCAAATCAAGCTTCTCACAAAGTGATTCATCCTGGTTTGATTGGAAGGACGAAGAAGCTGTGCTATTCCCAAACTGGGAAACTGGAATCACCTGATTTGAAAGTGGGATAACTTCTTCATCCCAACTCCTATGAGATTTATTCAACTTCCTGATGATTCTCCACCACTTTATGTATCCAAATCAAGCTTCTCACAAAGAGATTCATCCTGGTTTGATTGGAAGGACGAAGAAGCTGTGCTATTCCCAAACTGGAAAACTGGAATCACCTGATTTGAAAGTGGGATAACTTCTTCATCCCAACTCCTATGAGATTTATTCAACTTCCTGGTGATTCTCCACCACTTTATGTATCCAAATCAAGCTTCTCACAAAGTGATTCATCCTGGTTTGATTGGAAGGACGAAGAAGCTGTGCTATTCCCAAACTGGGAAACTGGAATCACCTGATTTGAAAGTGGGATAACTTCTTCATCCCAACTCCTATGAGATTTATTCAACTTCCTGATGATTCTCCACCACTTTATGTATCCAAATCAAGCTTCTCACAAAGAGATTCATCCTGGTTTGATTGGAAGGACGAAGAAGCTGTGCTATTCCCAAACTGGGAAACTGGAATCACCTGATTTGAAAGTGGGATAACTTCTTCATCCCAACTCCTATGAGATTTATTCAACTTCCTGATGATTCTCCACCACTTTATGTATCCAAATCAAGCTTCTCACAAAGTGATTCATCCTGGTTTGATTGGAAGGACGAAGAAGCTGTGCTATTCCCAAACTGGGAAACTGGAATCACCTGATTTGAAAGTGGGATAACTTCTTCATCCCAACTCCTATGAGATTTATTCAACTTCCTGATGATTCTCCACCACTTTATGTATCCAAATCAAGCTTCTCACAAAGTGATTCATCCTGGTTTGATTGGAAGGACGAAGAAGCTATTAGATTTTGTGATTTAAAGAGTGATTAAGTTTAATCTGAGAATTAAAGAGATTGGAGATTAAGAACAAGAGAGAGACTAGAGAGAGAGACTCAAAAACTCCATTAATTAATTATGAAAGAGTTTACATAAGATATATACAAAAGGAAGAAGCATTTTCGAAATCAATCTAAGGGGATAAGATAAGCATGTGTAGTCAAAGGCCAGGCTGTTAATCCCATGGCTGAGATTGCTCACATGCTTCTAATAGTGCTAAAGCACTCTTCTCCTTTCCAGCCAGTGACAGCCTGTCCAATTCTCCTCTCTTATGTTAAATAAAAGGAGAGAAGAGACATCAAGGTGAAGGCATGAAGGGGTGAAAGGGTTCTGAATAAGGGATCAGTACATGAGGGATGTCCGTACAAGCCAAGGCCGTACAAGTGAGGCCGTACACTTAGGGAAAGAGGATCATCCTGAAGTTACCCAAGTGGAGTTACCGTGAGTGATTAACCTTGTTACAGCCTTATCCTGATCAGTACGTTGAGGGAAGAAGACCAGCGCGTCTCTAGCTGTTCCAGGCTGTAAAGCAAACAGCATCTTGGTCTTAGATGCCAAGATACCAAAGCGTGTAAGCTCTCCCATTGGATCATTTCAAATGGACGCTCCTCTTCCCCTTTGACTCCACATGCTTATGCTTTCCCTAATGTTTAACCTAGTGTCTCTCTCCCTTTCTATATAACTTGTAATCTGATTGATTAATGAATAACACGAGTTTATGAGACTCTCTCTCTAGTTCATCATGATAATCTCATACACCTTCTCTTAAACACTCTAATCTCTCTTGAATCTCTCTTAAACTACTCAATACCTTTCTTATTCTCTAAAATCATATGGTATCAGAGCCAGGTTGGCTTTGGTATTGAGATCTTGTGTTCTTCAGCTTCAGATAAACATCCTTTCTTGTGAGATTCTAAACAAAGTTCAAGCAAATCAAGATGGGAGGAAACAAGGTTATCACGGTTCCGATTTCACTCAAGGGTGGGGGAAACTACCTGTTGTGGTCTAGGCTTGTGAAGACAGCCATTGGGAGGCTAGGGTTATGGGGTCACATCACAGATGAAGCTCCAGCACCAGTGGCCAGTGAGGAAGAAGGTGGAAGAGAGCTCGCGGTTGCTGATGGAAAGAAGTGGATTCAAGATGACTTGATGGTGCTATCTGTGCTACAAGGATCACTTGAAGAACACCTCTTGGAAGCCTACAGCTACTGTGAGACTCCAAAACACCTGTGGGAGGTACTCCAAAAGACTTTTGGGAACGTTACCAATCTGAACCGTGTGTATGAGATCAAGAAAGCTATCAACACACTGGTACAAGATGGAGAGGAGTTCACCAAGCATTTGGGCAAGTATAGATCCTTGTGGTCTGAGCTTGAATCATTGAGGCCAAGCACGGCTGATCAAGAGCTACTCATGGAGAGGAGGGAGCAGGATCAGGTGTTTGGGTTGCTGTTGACGTTGGATCCTCCGTTCAACGATGTGATCAAGCACATGCTGAGGATGCCAAGTCTTCCATCCATGGAGGAAGTGTGTGCGCAGCTCCAGAAGGAGGAAGGGTCTCTTGGTCTCTTCGGAAGCAAGGGAGACTTAGCTCTAGCCAACAAGGCTGAGGAAGGAGCGCAAGCTAACCGTGCAGCATACAAGACTGATGAGAGAAAGTATGGTGATGAGAGGAGGTTTGGAGGCAACTGTGATCACTGCAAGAAGCCGGGACACAAGAGGAGCCAGTGCTGGATCCTTCATCCCCATCTCAAGCCGGCCAAGTTCAACAAGGATCGAGAAGCCAGAGCTAACCTGTCTACTGAAGCAAGTGAAGCCGGTCCCTCTGGAGCGGGCTCAAGTGCACAAGTGGGTGAAAGCGCAGGCAAGGCAATGGCAACTCACTACACGGCCCAAAGAGTTTGGAGCATGAAGTGATCCGCAAATCTGACATTGATGCCCTCATCAAAGCTCTTAAGGAGTCTGGTACATTCGGAAACACTCTTGGTTACTCATATACTGCTCATATGATGCCTAGGAATGAGAATAGGTTGATAGATATCATTGAGACATTAAAACTAAGAAATGAATCACCTAGAACTCATCTTGCTAGAGGCATAAAACCATTGATTGTTGACTCTGGTGCATCTCATCACATGATTAGTGATGATAGCTTAATCAAAAACATAGAACCTGCTCATGGTCATGTAATGATTGCAAATGGAGATAGAATTCCCATTAAAGGTGTAGGAGACTTAAAGCTATTTGATAAGAACTCTAAAGCATTTTACATGCCTGATTTTACTTCTAATCTCTTATCTGTTAAAAGATGTACCAATGATCTACAATGCAATGTTATCTTTAGTCCTAACAATGTGACATTTCAGGATATTGAGAGCCATAAGTTGATCGGACAAGGAGTAACCAAGGGGGATCTTTATGTACTTGAAGACATTAACCCCATTTCTAGTTGTTTGCTGAGTTCTGTTTTAAGTAAAGGTGCATTATGGCATTCTAGGCTAGGACATCCACATGTTAGAGCCTTAAGCTTAATGTTTCCAGGTGTCATGTTTAAAAATAATGATTGTGAGGCTTGTATTTTGGGAAAACATTGTAAGACTGTTTTTAAAAGATCTACTACTATCTATGATAAGTGTTTTGATCTTGTTCACTCTGATGTATGGACTGCTCCCTGCTTATCTAGAGATAATTACAAGTACTTTGTCACATTTATAGATGAGAAATCTAAATACACCTGGATAACACTCATTAAAACAAAGGATAGGGTTCTTGATGCATTTAAAAACTTCCAATCATATGTATCTAACCAGTATAATGCAAAGATTAAGATTTTCAGGTCAGATAATGGTGGAGAGTATACTGGCAATGCATTCAAGAGTCATCTAGCTCAACATGGGATCCTACATCAGACTAGTTGTCCATACACTCCTCAACAGAATGGGGTAGCTGAGAGAAAGAATAGACACCTAATGGAGGTGGCAAGGTCTATGATGTTTCATACAAGTGTGCCTAAGAGATTCTGGAGTGATGCTGTGATCTCGGCTTGTTATCTAATCAATAGGATACCAACCAAGATCCTGGAAGATCAAGCTCCTTATGAAGTTCTTAACAGAAGCAAACCTGTGCTGGATCACTTAAGAGTCTTTGGATGCGTGTGCTTTGTACTTGTACCCGGGGAGCTAAGGAATAAGCTAGAAGCAAAGAGCACAAGAGCCATGTTCATTGGCTACTCAACGTCACAAAAGGGATACAAATGTTATGATTCAGAAGCCAGAAGAGTTCTTGTGTCTAGAGATGTGAAGTTCTTGGAGGATAAGAGCTTTTATGGAGATAGAAAGTGGGAAGATCTTGAAGATTTGTCTCAACCATCTGATCGAGCTACAAGTCTTAGGCGTGTACTGGAAGGACTCGGAATCAACATGTCCCAGGATCAGCAACCATCAAGGGAGAATGAAGCTGAAGAACCATCACACCATGATCATGAGGGGGGAAATGAGGCTGAGCCTGAAGATCATGAGGATCAAGACTCAGATAGTCATGGTCAAGGTGTGATACAAAGAGAGGAAGAACAGGAAGAATCCATTCAAGAAGATCATGTGGAACCAAATGAAGTAGAAAGAGAAGTTGTTCAGCCTACGGTGGTTCAGCCTACGGTGGTGGAAGTGGAACAAGCCCCATTAAGGAGAAGCACACGGCTAAAGAGAGATGCTTCCAACTGGGTAAACACAAGAGTGTACTACAATGCTCAGGCTGTGAAGCATCCCTCTCAGGCTGTGTGCTCGTTTGCAAGTTACCCAAAGGAACATTGTGCATTCATTACAAGCTTAGATGAGAGCAGTGTACCAAGATCATATGAGGAAGCAATGTTACATGAAGATTGGAAAGAATCAGTGGGTGATGAAGCAAATGCTATGATAAAGAATGACACTTGGTTTGAGAGTGAGCTGCCAAGAGGGAAGAAGGCAGTAACAAGCAAGTGGATATTCACTATCAAGTATCTACCTGATGGAACTATTGAGAGGAAGAAGACAAGATTGGTGGCTAGAGGATACACTCAAAC
Organism: Brassica napus; assembly: GCF_020379485.1. Classification (NCBI taxonomy): domain Eukaryota; kingdom Viridiplantae; phylum Streptophyta; class Magnoliopsida; order Brassicales; family Brassicaceae; genus Brassica; species Brassica napus. Next base: position 18,893 of record NW_026016815.1, on the reverse strand, counting down.
ATATGGGGAAGACTACATTGATACTTTTGCTCCTGTTGCCAAACTCCACACCATAAGAATTGTACTATCTCTTGCTGTGAATCTTGAGTGGGAGCTTTGGCAGATGGATGTGAAGAATGCCTTTCTTCAAGGAGAGCTAGAGGATGAAGTGTATATGCATCCACCACCAGGTCTAGAGCACCTTGTGAAACCTGGAAATGTATTGAGACTCAAGAAGGCTATCTATGGGTTGAAGCAATCTCCTAGAGCATGGTATAACAAACTGAGCACTACCTTAAATGGGCGTGGGTTCAAGAAGTCTGAATTGGATCACACTCTCTTCACTCTCACTACACCCTCAGGTATCATCTGTCTACTTGTATATGTTGATGACATTATCATAACAGGTAGTGATAAGGCTGGTATAAAAGCCACCAAGGAGTTTTTGAAATCTGTGTTTGAAATCAAAGACTTAGGAGAAATGAAATACTTCCTTGGAATTGAGTTGTGTAGATCTAAGGAAGGATTGTTCATTTCCCAAAGGAAGTATACACTTGATCTTTTGAAAGATGCAGGTATACAAGGAGATAAGACAGCAAAGATGCCTCTTGAAGATGGATACAAGATTCCACGTGAGGGGGAGATTGAAGATAGCAAGGTCTTTCATGATCCAAAGCTATACAGGAAGCTGGTAGGGAAGCTCATCTACCTCACCATCACACGACCAGACATTTGCTTTGCTGTGAACCAAGTGAGCCAGCACATGCAAGTCCCAAAGGATCATCACTGGCGCATGGTGGAGAGACTGCTCTTGTATCTGAACGGGACATCAAGCCTTGGAGTTTGGATGGGATGCAACAAGAGTACTGAAGTAGTGGGGTATTGTGATGCGGATTGGGCTGGAGATAGAGCAGACAGAAGATCAACCACGGCTACTGTACATTCATTGGAGGCAACTTGGTGACTTGGAAGAGCAAGAAGCAGAAGGTGGTGTCTTGTTCAAGTGCTGAAGCTGAGTATAGAGCAATGCTGAAGCTTACCAATGAGTTGGTATGGATCAAAGGGATCTTGAAGCATTTGGAGATAGAGCAAGCAACTCCAATGACTATGCATTGTGATAATCAAGCGGCTATACACATTGCAACCAACTCAGTCTTCCATGAGAGAACCAAGCACATTGAAGTTGATTGCCACAAGGTGAGGCAGATGATTGTCTTGGGAGTAATCTTGCCATGCTATACAAGGAGTGAGGATCAGTTAGCTGATGTCTTTACCAAAGCCGCGAGACAGAAGACCATGGAGTCCATTCACATCAGGCTAGGACTCCTGGATCTCACACCAAGTGGCTGAGTCCCCTTAGCCATGAGTTCTTCACTCTTTTTCCCTCATCAAAGTTTTGTCCCAATGGGTTTTCTTTGGTGAGGTTTTTAATGAGGAAGATCTCATGGCCTTTCCAAGCTTAGACTCTTGCAAAGCTAAGCTTGAGGGGGAGTGTTAAATAAAAGGAGAGAAGAGACATCAAGGTGAAGGCATGAAGGGGTGAGAGGATTCTGAATAAGGGATGTCCGTACAAGCCAAGGCCGTACAAGTGAGGCCGTACACTTAGGGAAAGAGGATCATCCTGAAGTTACCCAAGTGGAGTTACCGTGAGTGATTAACCTTGTTACAGCCTTATCCTGATCAGTACGTTGAGGGAAGAAGACCAGCGCGTCTCTAGCTGTTCCAGGCTGTAAAGCAAACAGCATCTTGGTCTTAGATGCCAAGATACCAAAGCGTGTAAGCTCTCCCATTGGATCATTTCAAATGGACGCTCCTCTTCCCCTTTGACTCCACATGCTTATGCTTTCCCTAATGTTTAACCTAGTGTCTCTCTCCCTTTCTATATAACTTGTAATCTGATTGATTAATGAATAACACGAGTTTATGAGACTCTCTCTCTAGTTCATCATGATAATCTCATACACCTTCTCTTAAACACTCTAATCTCTCTTGAATCTCTCTTAAACTACTCAATACCTTTCTTATTCTCTAAAATCATATCTTATCCCTTCCCATACTCAGATCAAGTGTAGACAACCTAAGGTAACTCCTCCTTGCCATCCGAGTTACCCTGGTTACTATGATAACTTCTTTAGTTACCACAGTAACAATAAAGTTACTGTGGTAACTCTCCAAAGTTACTGTCTGCTCCAACTCTCTTCCTCTCTCAATATATCAACTCTTTATTCTCTCATCTCAACACTCCCCCTCAAGCTTGACCATGTGGAACAAGTCAAGCTTGGAAGGACCATGAGATCTCCCTCATTAAAACCTCATTAAAGAAAACCCATTGGGACAAAACCTTAATGAGGAAAAAGAGTAGAGATCACATGATCAGGAGAGTGTATAGACTAGCCCTTAGGCGAGAGATCAATGAGTCCTAACCTGATGTGTATGGACTCCATTGTCTTTTGCCTTGCTGCCTTTGTGAACACATCTGCTAACTGATCCTCACTCCGAGTATAACAAGGTAGAATCACCCCAAGAATCATCATCTGCCTCACCTTGTGACAATCAACCTCAATGTGCTTTGTTCTCTCATGGAACACAGAATTAGATGCAATGTGGATAGCTGCTTGATTATCACAATGCATTGTCATTGGCGTTGCTTGAATAATCTCCAGATGCTTCAAAATCCCTTTTATCCACACTAGCTCATTTGTAAGCTTCAGCATTGCTCTATACTCGGCCTCAGCACTGGAACAAGACACTACCTTCTGCTTCTTACTCTTCCAAGTGACCAAGTTACCACCAATGAATGTACAATAGCCTGTGGTTGATCTTCTGTCTGCTCGGTCCAGCCCAATCTGCATCACAGTAGCCTACAACCTCAGTACTCTTGTTACATCCCATCCATACTCCAAGACCAGTAGTTCCATTCAGATACATCAAGATCCTTTCCACCATCCGCCAATGGTGCTCCTTAGGAACTTGCATGTGTTGACTGACTTGATTCACCGCAAAGCACACATCAGGTCTAGTAATGGTAAGATAAATCAACTTCCCCACTAGCTTCCTATACAGCTTAGGATCATGGAATGGCTTGCTATCCTCAATCTCCCCCTCACGTGGAACCTTGTAACCATCCTCCATTGGCATCTTGGCTGTCTTTCCTCCATAGGCATCTGCTCCCTTCAAGAGATCAATCACATACTTCCTTTGAGACATAAACAATCCTTCCTTTGATCTGCATATCTCAATCCCAAGAAAATACTTCATTTCCCCCAAGTCTTTAATCTCAAAGCTTGCCTTGAGATACTCCTTTGTAGCCTTGATGCCTTCCTTATCACTGCCTGTGATGATGATATCATCCACATACACAAGCAACACCACAATACCAGATGAGGTGGTTAGGGTAAAGAGAGTGTGATCCAATTCTGACTTTCTGAACCCTCTCCCATTCAGTGTAGTACTCAACTTGTTGTACCACGCCCTTGGAGACTGCTTGAGACCATAGATAGCTTTCCTCAACCTCAACACATTACCCTTCTTTACTAGATGTTCAAGACCTGGTGGTGGATGCATGTATACTTCATCTTCCAACTCTCCTTGAAGGAATGCATTCTTCACATCCATTTGCCACAAATCCCACTCAAGATTCACAGCTAAAGATAATACAATCCTGATAGTATGAAGTTTAGCCACAGGAGCAAAGGTCTCAACATAGTCCTCACCATATGTCTGAGTAAATCCTCTTGCCACCAACCTAGACTTGCGCCTCTCTATTCTTCCATCAGGATGAAACTTGATTGTGAACACCCATTTACTAGTCACTGCCTTCTTCCCTTTAGGCAGCTCACTCTCATACCATGTTTCATTCTTAATCATGGCTCCGGACTCATCAGCAACTGAATCTCTCCACTCCTTTAAAGCCATAGCTTCTTCATATGTCCTTGGAATATAGCTCTCATCCAAGCTTACTGTGAAGGCTGTATGCTCGTCCGGAAACTCTGCAAAGGAACACATAGCTTGAGAAGGATGCTCCACAGCCTGGGCATTGTAGTACACTCTCGTGTTTACCCAGTTGGAAGCATCTCTCTTCACCCTTGTGCTCCTCCTTAGCTCCTGAACTTGTTCTTCTTGTGGCTCTTGCCCATCTTCACTTGATTGAGCACCACTCTCATTTGACCCATCTCCTTCCCACTCTCCACTAGAGTGAGTACCTCTCTCTCTGAGCCACCACTCTCTACTTCCTGTGTCACCTCTTGATTATGCTGGTCTGAATCACTTGCTCATGAGATTCAGTTCCATTCCCCCTCTCATGATCAAGAGGAGTTGTTCTTTCAGCTTCACTAGTCGGATTGGAAGACTCTCTTCTTCCAGATTCCTGATCCTGGGATAACCCTATCCCTAGCTTCTCCAACAGCACCCTCAGTGTTGTTGCTCTATCAGATGGAGCTTGAGACAAATCCTTCAGATTTTCCCACTCCTTTTCTTCATAATACCCTTTTGATTCAATAAACTTCACTTCTCTAGATACCATCACTCTCCTTGCTTCAGGATCATAGCACTTGTATCCCTTCTGAGTGATAGAGTATCCAATGAACATAGCCTTAGTACTCTTTGCCTCCAGCTTGTTTCTCTGTTCTCCTGGAGTCATGACATAGCATACACACCCAAATACTCGTAGGTGATCAATAAAAGGCTTGCTCTTATTCAGCACCTCAAATGGAGACAGATTCTTCAGTATCTTGGTTGGGACCCGGTTGATGAGATAGCAAGCAGTCTGTACAGCATCTCCCCAAAAACGTTTTGGGACATTTGCATGAAACATCATCGACCTAGCAACCTCCATCAAGTGCCTATTCTTCCTCTCAGCTACACCATTCTGCTGTGGTGTGTAGGGACAACTGGTCTGATGCACAATCCCATGCTTGGCTAGATGACTCTTGAAGGCATTGCTGATGTATTCACCTCCGTTGTCTGATCTCAGTACCTTCACAGTAGCATTGTATTGATTAGATACATATGCTTGGAAGTTCATAAACGCTTCTAGCACCCTATCTTTAGATGGAAGCAATGTGAGCCATGTATACTTAGACTTCTCATCAATGAATGTCACAAAGTATTTATGGCTGTCTCTAGACATGCATGGAGCGGTCCACACATCCGAGTGAACTAGATCAAAGCAATGCTCATAAGTAGTCTCAGATGTTGGGAAAACAGTCCTACAATGCTTTCCTAATATGCATGCTTCACAATCCAAGTGATTGAATGACATATTAGGGATTATCAATTCAATGGCACGAGCATGAGGATGTCCTAATCTAGCATGCCAAGTAATACTATCAATCTTCTCAGCAGTACTACTCAAGCAAATAGAATCAAAGGGATTAGAGGTCTTAGCCAAGTCGAGGTGGTATAGCTGATTCTTGCTGTCTCCTCTGCCAATGACTCTCCCAGTCTTCAAATCTTGAAACTCAACTTCATCAGGTCTGAATACTACTTGACAATCAAGATCAATGGTAGCTTTCTTCACAGATAATAGATTTGAAGTGAACTGAGGCATGTAGAAGGCAGCCGTGTCCTTCTCAAACAGTTTGAGCTTTCCCACTCCTTCTATTGGGATCATGGCACCATTAGCTATCATAACACTCCCTGTTGCAGCCTTGATCTCACTTATAAGCCTCCTATCACTGATCATATGATGACTTGCTCCAGAATCAATCACAATGGGTTTAGAAGCTCCGGATTGTATAGCATGCTTCTTGCTTGCTGCTAAGGCTTGTACATGTTCCATGAACACTCTCCATTCCTTCCTGGTGATGCGATCATCAGCTCCACTCCCTTTCTCCTGCTCTTTTAACACCCCACTGTCTTCTACTGATTCCCCCATGTAGGCTGAGTAAGAACACTCTCCCACAACTCTCTTCCTACCCTTTCCTATGTTGATAGAAGCTTTGGATAGCATTCTGCACCTCCTCCTCTTCCGGAAGCCCTCACTCCTACTCCCGGTTAGCCTCCATGAGCCCTCACTCCTACTCATGGTTAGCTTCTGGAAGCTCTCACTCCTACTCCCAGTTGGCTTCCATGAGCTCTCACTCCTACTCATGGTTAGCCTCTCATCATCTCTCATTATCTCATACGCCCTTCTTATAAGCACACAGACCTCTTCCATTTCCGGAAGCTGTTCCCCTCTTAGAACCATCTCCACCAGCCACCCATATGATGACTCCATGCTCGCCAAGAGCTTCAAGACCATCTCTTGCTCTGGTGTAGCATCCCCATCCACATGGGATCTCAACCCTTGTAGTTCAACCCACAAGTGTTGTAGCTTCCTCACATGGTTATTGAACTCTTCTCTTCCTTGTTTAACTTCACTGATCACCTTCTTGACTTCATACACTCTCCTAAGACTGATCTTGTTCTCATAAACATCTTCAATCTTCTCAAGCAGTGTACTTTCTTCAAGACTAAAGCAATCTCCACTTGTTTCTCTTGCTGTCTGATCTTTCTCAGCAGCTTTACCCTTCAAAGACTCTTCCTTCTCATGGTTTCTCCAAACTCCACACCTTTTCAGAGTTGTTTTCATTTGTGAGAACCACCCCCACTCATTCCCTCTCTCTTTCTTCTCTTCACGCCTTGTTGTACCAGATTGAAGCAGCTCCATTTCCTTTAGCCTAAAGCAACAACCTTTAGCCTAGATCTTCCCCCAAATGCTTCTAATCTCACACGCCAAGCTTAACCACAAGCTAGACCCCTCTTCTGACCTTGTCAAACACCTAAAGGGACTCCCTTGAAGCTGACTCTCCAAAAGAAACACCAACAGACACAAACTTGACTTTTAAAGGATCTAGCTCTTGAAAAACTCTCAAGAACTCTCAAGAACACTCAAGAACACTCAAGAACACTCAAGGACATTTAGAAAAACGAAATCACTCTCTCCTTTTAAAGGAACCTGGCTCTGATACCATATTAGATTTTGTGATTTAAAGAGTGATTAAGTTTAATCTGAGAATTAAAGAGATTGGAGATTAAGAACAAGAGAGAGACTAGAGAGAGAGACTCAAAACTCCATTAATTAATTATGAAAGAGTTTACAAGATATACAAAAGGAAGAAGCATTTTCGAAATCAATCTAAGGGGATAAGATAAGCATGTGTAGTCAAAGGCCAGGCTGTTAATCCCATGGCTGAGATTGCTCACATGCTTCTATAGGCTAAAGCACTCTTCTCCTTTCCAGCAGTGACAGCCTGTCCAATTCTCCTCTCTTATCCCTTCCCATACTCAGATCAAGTGTAGACAACCTAAGGTAACTCCTCCTTGCCATCCGAGTTACCCTGGTTACTATGGTAACTTCTTTAGTTACCACAGTAACAATAAAGTTACTGTGGTAACTCTCCAAAGTTACTGTCTGCTCCAACTCTCTTCCTCTCTCAATATATCAACTCTTTATTCTCTCATCTCAACAGAAGCTGTGCTATTCCCAAACTGGGAAACTGGAATCACCTGATTTGAAAGTGGGATAACTTCTTCATCCCAACTCCTATGAGATTTATTCAACTTCCTGATGATTCTCCACCACTTTATGTATCCAAATCAAGCTTCTCACAAAGTGATTCATCCTGGTTTGATTGGAAGGACGAAGAGAGAAGCTGTGCTATTCCCAAACTGGGAAACTGGAATCACCTGATTTGAAAGTGGGATAACTTCTTCATCCCAACTCCTATGAGATTTATTCAACTTCCTGATGATTCTCCACCACTTTATGTATCCAAATCAAGCTTCTCACAAAGTGATTCATCCTGGTTTGATTGGAAGGACGAAGAAGCTGTGCTATTCCCAAACTGGGAAACTAGAATCACCTGATTTGAAAGTGGGATAACTTCTTCATCCCAACTCCTATGAGATTTATTCAACAATCCTGATGATTCTCCACCACTTATGTATCCAAATCAAGCTTCTCACAAAGTGATTCATCCTGGTTTGATTGGAAGGACGAAGAAGCTGTGCTATTCCCAAACTGGGAAACTGGAATCACCTGATTTGAAAGTGGGATAACTTCTTCATCCCAACTCCTATGAGGTTTATTCAACTTCCTGATGATTCTCCACCACTTTATGTATCCAAATCAAGCTTCTCACAAAGTGATTCATCCTGGTTTGATTGGAAGGACGAAGAAGCTGTGCTATTCCCAAACTGGGAAACTAGAATCACCTGATTTGAAAGTGGGATAACTTCTTCATCCCAACTCCTATGAGATTTATTCAACTTCCTGATGATTCTCCACCACTTTATGTATCCAAATCAAGCTTCTCACAAAGTGATTCATCCTGGTTTGATTGGAAGGACGAAGAAGCTGTGCTATTCCCAAACTGGGAAACTGGAATCACCTGATTTGAAAGTGGGATAACTCTTCATCCCAACTCCTATGAGGTTTATTCAACTTCCTGGTGATTCTCCACCACTTTATGTATCCAAATCAAGCTTCTCACAAAGAGATTCATCCTGGTTTGATTGGAAGGACGAAGAAGAAGTTTGCTATTCCCAAACTGGGAAAACTGGAATCCCTGATTTGAAAGTGGGATAACTTCTTCATCCCAACTCCTATGAGATTTATTCAACTTCCTGGTGATTCTCCACCACTTTATGTATCCAAATCAAGATTCTCACAAAGTGATTCATCCTGGTTTGATTGGAAGGACGAAGAAGCTGTGCTATTCCAAACTGGGAAACTGGAATCACCTGATTTGAAAGTGGGATAACTTCTTCATCCCAACTCCTATGAGATTTATTCAACTTCCTGGTGATTCTCCACCACTTTATGTATCCAAATCAAGCTTCTCACAAAGTGATTCATCCTGGTTTGATTGGAAGGACGAAGAAGCTGTGCTATTCCCAAACTGGGAAACTAGAATCACCTGATTTGAAAGTGGGATAACTTCTTCATCCAACTCCTATGAGATTTATTCAACTTCCTGATGATTCTCCACCACTTTATGTATCCAAATCAAGCTTCTCACAGTGATTCATCCTGGTTTGATTGGAAGGACGAGAAGCTGTGTGCTATTCCCAAACTGGGAAACTGGAATCACCTGATTTGAAAGTGGGATAACTTCTTCATCCCAACTCCTATGAGATATTCAACTTCCTGATGATTCTCCACCACTTATGTATCCAAATCAAGCTTCTCACAAAGAGATTCATCCTGGTTTGATTGGAAGGACGAAGAAGCTGTGCTATTCCCAAACTGGGGGGGAAACTAGAATCACCTGATTTGAAAGTGGGATAACTTCTTCATCCCAACTCCTATGAGATTTATTCAACTTCCTGATGATTCTCCACCACTTTATGTATCCAAATCAAGATTCTCACAAAGTGATTCATCCTGGTTTGATTGGAAGGACGAAGAAGCTGTTCTATTCCCAAACTGGGAAACTGGAATCACCTGATTTGAAAGTGGGATAACTTCTTCATCCCAACTCCTATGAGATTTATTCAACTTCCTGATGATTCTCCACCACTTTATGTATCCAAATCAAGCTTCTCACAAAGAAATTCATCCTGGTTTGATTGGAAGGACGAAGAAGCTGTGCTATTCCCAAACTGGGAAAACTAGAATCACCTGATTTGAAAGTGGGATAACTTCTTCATCCCAACTCCTATGAGATTTATTCAACTTCCTGATGATTCTCCACCACTTTATGTATCCAAATCAAGATTCTCACAAGTGATTCATCCTGGTTTGATTGGAAGGACGAAGAAGAAGCTGTGCTATTCCCAAACTGGGGAAACTGGAATCACCTGATTTGAAAGTGGGATAAATTCTTCATCCCAACTCCTATGAGGTTTATTCAACTTCCTGATGATTCTCCACCACTTTATGTATCCAAATCAAGCTTCTCACAAAGAGATTCATCCTGTTTGGTGGAAGGACGAAAGAAGAAGCTGTGCTATTTCCAAACTGGGAAACAAGAATCACCTGATTGGAAAGTGGGATAACTTCTTCATCCCAACTCCTATGGGTATTCAACTTCCTGATGATTCTCCACCACTTTATGTATCCAAATCAAGCTTCTCACAAAGAGATTCATCCTGGTTTGATTGGAAGGACGAAGAAGCTGTGCTATTCCCAAACTGGGAAACTGGAATCCCCTGATTTGAAAGTGGGAAACTTCTTCATCCCAACTCCTATGAGATTTATTCAACTTCCTGATGATTCTCCACCACTTTATGTATCCAAATCAAGCTTCTCACAAAGTGATTCATCCTGGTTGATTGGAAGGACGAAGAAGCTGTGCTATTCCCAAACTGGGAAACTGGAATCACGTGATTGAAAGTGGGATAACTTCTTCATCCAAACTCCTATGAGATTTATTGTAACTTGAAGAAAGGAATGGAGGAGCTAGAGGTGTTGAGTTGAGATGGATCTTGTACAAAGATAGGGCAAGAGCTTTAGAGATTGCCTATCAAGAGTGATGAGGAGTCTAAAGGTGTCCAGAAGTGATCTGATGGATGTTCTAAGCAGGTCAAAGTCTAGGAGAGACTTAGAAGAGTGTTGAGGAGCAAATGGGCGAGTGTGCAAAGATAGGGCGAGGCTGTACGGCCATGTACGGATCTGTACGGACCGGTACGACCCGAGAGATCACAACTCGCCCATTTGAGATGTTTGAGATTGTGCAAAGTCCGGGACAAGATGTGCAAGCTTAGGGCGTGATCAGAACATGTCAAGGAGGCTTTGTGCAATATTAGGGTGTTGGGAGAAGGCCCTGGTCGTTTTTGGAATCAAGAAGGCATCAAGAAGATGCTTGTGGAGGCAAACAACCAATGGGAGCTTCCTTGTGTGTGATTGGCTAGTTCTGGTCTTGGACAGGCTGTCTCTTGCTGTAAAGAGAAGGGAGCCACGACCATGAACCTGGACAGATGCATGGGAAGATTAGGAGGAGCCTAAGGAGAGCCAATCACAAGCAAGACAGCTTGCCTTGGTTTGAATTAAAGTGAACAGCCAACCTTATCCTCACAACTCTTCAGATATTACAAGAAGACCATCTCATCTACACCATCCATTCACTCAAGTTAATATTATCCATTAGATTTAGGTTTCAGATTGTGTAAACCTATTGAGCTTATAAATAAGCATGTAAATGGCGATTTGGAGCCTTAAGGGAGTTTGGGGGATTTCCCCTCTCCACTTCATGGAAATGAAAAGTGTTCTTGAATCAGATTCCCTTAATCTACCCCTTTCTTAGTCTCTAATCTTCTAATCTCTCAAAGTCTCTTGTTTCTGATTTAAGTAAACCACTCTTACAAATCTCTCTTCTAAATCACCTAGAGCAAGCTCTCATCTTTCTCCATTGGAGTTTATACACACACAAACACAACTAGAGAAGAGAACTCTACAAATCTCACATGGTATCAGAGCCAGGTTCATCAGAACCTGAGCTGTAGCTTCCGCAAATAACTTGCTCTCACCTCAGCTCAAATCCAACCCTTGAAGCCTTTCACATCCGAGTTCAGTTTCTCCATGAAGTAGAAGACTGAAGCTGGCGTGGCTCTTATCCTCTCTCCTGTCCATACTGGTGGAGAGACTCATTGGAAGCAGAGGTGTATGGAGAGGCCTCGCGAACCTCATCCAAGGTGCCTTGTCCAAGAGCTTTCCCATCCGGTTCATCAAGCAAGCTGCCAAGAAGATGGCACCCAGAAGAGAAGGAGAAAGGAGGGGTCTTTGAGTTAGAGAAACAAGGAGGAAGCCATGAACTGAAGGAGCAGGAGATGGGTAATGATCCAGACTCACATATCCTCAAAGTCATGAGCTTACCATCCAAGAGTGATACAAGGACCAACCTGGTTCCTTGATAGTAAGCGATTCTTTAAACCTTAAGTGATAATGAGCTTGTGATAAGATCTGGTTGTGTGTTGTGATGTGATTGAAAACCTGAGGATTGTTTAAAGATTGCTAAATGAAATGAAATGAATTTAGAATCTATCCCAGGATGCTTAAAGAGACTTGTTTGGTGATTGAGATTGAAATAATATGCTTAGCTCCAGTTCATAGTGATGCTTGTTGTGATTGATTGAATCTGCTTGCATACATGTATTGAAACTGATTTAAAGCTGTTGCATATAGTCTTGTGGCTGTCTTACATTGAAGCATTAGATTCATGTCTAAATTGCTGAGTAAAGAAGCTTTAAAATGCCTAAGTAGCTTGCATAAATCTAGAAAAGAAAATGCTTGTGCTTAGAGAGTTTGCTTGCAAAGATTAGAACTTGAGAATGACTTGTTTAATCTGTTGCAATGCTTGTGATATTGGGAATCAAACTTGATGATTAATCAAGGAGTGATCCCAATACTATTGTGTCTCATCTTTGCTGGAGTTTGAGTGATGTTTCAGGTTCACAAGATGTGTTCTTGGTTCACCATCCATCCGAGTTGAAAGTAGGAGACGTTTGCCCATTGTGTGTGCAATGGAGAGTGGATACAAGAGTGGTGATGCGCCACTGGTGTGTAGTCTCACTGAAGCTCACTTGCAAGCTTGGACCTATACTCAATCCAAGCTTGAGGAGGGGAGTTTAGTGAGCTATCAGTCTGTTCAAGAAGGTTCAGAGGTCCATTGCAAGCAACTGAAGAAGAAGGAGCCATCCGGGTCTAGGCAGTGGCGTGTCTAGGCAAGAGAGTGTTCAGAGCACTCTTGGCTGTGAGAAGATGGAGACTCTATCAGTGCGGCTTCTAGTGTGAGGTGGCTGAAGAGGTAGCTGAAGCTTCCACAAGCAATCCATGAAGATGGCGAGTTCAGAAGGGTTGCAATGGAGTAATGGTACAGATCATGAAGCTATCCATCCAAGCTTGTTCCTGTGAAAGTCTCAAGCTTGAGGGGGAGTGTTGAAGCTTACATGATCTGAGAGTACTGGTGGTTATTCAAGAAGAGGAGCAGATCAGTTATGAAGCAGAATGAAGGATGAAGAAGCAATCACCAATGCGGCCTCTAGAGTGAGGTGATTGGTACTACAGTCTGAAGCATCCGGCATGAAGGTTTCAGTAACATGGTGGTGACTCATGAAGAAGAAGCAGCCAAGACTCAGCTTGTATCTATCAAGGAAAGATCTGGTAGTCCGAGCACTTGATCACAAAAGAAGGTTTGAGAAAGGGGGAGAGACCAAGATCTGTCTGAAGAAGAGTACAAGAAGTGTTGATGATGAGCAAGAGGAGTGGGTTCTATCTTGCATCACATGAGGCCCATGATCCAGAGTCTTTGTGTCCCTTACATTGTTGGTAAGGCACAAAGACTCACTGGCCAATCCCTAGGCCTTGGAGGCTTTACTCTTTTTCCTCATCAAGGTTTTGTCCCAAAGGGTTTTCCTTGGTGAGGTTTTTAATGAGGAAGTTCTTCAAGGTTCCAAGCTTGACTTAGGATCAGCTAAAGTCAAGCTTGAGGGGGAGTGTTAACTTGAAGAAAGGAATGGAGGAGCTAGAGTGTTGAGTTGAGATGGATCTTGTACAAAGATAGGGCAAGAGCTTTAGAGATTGCCTATCAAGAGTGATGAGGAGTCTAAAGGTGTCCAGAAGTGATCTGATGGATGTTCTAAGCAAGGTCAAAGTCTAGGAGAGACTTAGAAGAGTGTGAGGAGCAAATGGGCGAGTGTGCAAAGATAGGGCGAGGCTGTACGGCCATGTACGGATCTGTACGGACCGGTACGACCGAGAGATCACAACTCGCCCATTTGAGATGTTTTGAGATTGTGCAAAGTCGGGACACAAGATGTGCAAGCTTAGGGCGTGATCAGAACATTCAAGGAGGCTTTGTGCAATCTTAGGGTGTTGGGAGAAGGCCCTGGTCGTTGGGAATCAAGAAGGCATCAAGAAGATGCTTTGTGGAGGCAAACAACCAATGGGAGTTCCTTGTGTGTGATTGGCTAGTTCTGGTCTTGGACAGGCGGTCTCTTGCTGTAAAGAGAAGGGAGCCACGACCATGAAACCTGGACAGATGCATGGGAAGATTAGGAGGAGCCTAAGGAGAGCCAATCACAAGCAAGGAGCCAGCTTGCCTTGGTTTGAATTAAAGTGAACAGCCAACCTTATCCTCACAACTCTTCAGATATTACAAGAAGACCATCTCATCTACACCATCCATTCACTCAAGTTAATATTATCCATTAGATTTAGGTTTCAGATTGTGTAAACCTATGAGCTTATAAATAAGCATGTAAATGGCGATTTGGAGCCTTAAGGGAGTTTGGGGGATTTCCCCTCTCCACTTCATGGAAATGAAAAGTGTTCTTGAATCAGATTCCTTAATTCTACCTTTCTTAGTCTCTAATCTTCTAATCTCTCAAAGTCTCTTGTTCTGATTTAAGTAAACACTCTTATCAATCTCTTTCTAAATCCACCTAGAGCAAGCTCTCATCTTCTCCATTGGAGTTTATACACACACAACACAACTAGAGAAGAGAACTCTACAAATCTCACATTATTCAACTTCCTGATGCTCTCCACCACTTTATGTATCCAAATCAAGCTCCACAAAAGTGATTCATCCTGGTTTGATTGGAAGACGAAGAAGCTGTGCTATTCCCAAACTGGGAAACTGGAATCACCTGATTTGAAGTGGGATAACTTTTCATTCCCAACTCCTATGAGGTTATTCAACTTCCTGATGATTCTCCACCACTTTATGTATCCAAATCAAGCTTCTCACAAAGTGATTCATCCTGGTTTGATTGGAAGGACGAAGAAGCTTTGCTATTCCCAAACTGGAAACTGGAATCCTGATTTGGAAAGTGGGATAATTCTTCATCCCCAACTCCTATGAGATTTATTCAACTTCCTGGTGATTCTCCACCACTTTATGTATCCAAATCAAGCTTCTCACAAAGTGATTCATCCTGGTTTGATGGAAGGACGAAGAAGCTGTGCTATTCCCAAACTGGGAAACTGGAATCACCTGATTTGAAAGTGGGATAAATTCTTCATCCCAACTCCTATGAGATTTATTCACTTCCTGGTGATTCTCCACCACTTTATGTATCCAAATCAAGCTTCTCACAAAGTGATTCATCCTGGTTTGATTGGAAAGGACGAAGAAGAAGCTGTGCTATTCCCAAACTGGGAAACTGGAATCACCTGATTTGAAAGTGGGATAACTTCTTCATCCCAACTCCTATGAGATTTATTCAACTTCCTGTGATTCTCCACCACTTTATGTATCCAAATCAAGCTTCTCACAAAGTGATTCATCCTGGTTGATGAAGGACGAAGAAGAAGCTGTGCTATTCCCAAACTGGGAAACTGGAATCACGTGATTTGAAAGTGGGATAACTTCTTCATCCCAACTCCTATGAGATTTATTCAACTTCTGGTGATTCTCCACCACTTTATGTATCCAAATCAAGCTTCTCACAAAGTGATTCATCCTGGTTTGATTGGAAGGACGACGAAGAAAGCTGTGCTATTCCCAAACTGGGAAACTGGAATCACCTGATTTGAAAGTGGGATAACTTCTTCATCCCAATCCTATGAGATTTATTCAACTTCCTGTGATTTTTCTCCACCACTTTATGTATCCAAATCAAGCTTCTCACAAAGTGATTCATCCTGGTTTGATTGGAAGGACGAAAGAAGCTGTGCTATTCCCAAACTGGGGAAACTGGAATCACCTGATTTGAAAGTGGGATAACTTCTTCATCCCAACTCCTATGAGATTTATTCAACTTCCTGTGATTCTCCACCACTTTATGTATCCAAATCAAGCTTCTCACAAAGTGATTCATCCTGGTTTGATTGGAACGACGAAGAAGCTGTGCTATTCCCAAACTGGGAAACTGGAATTACCTGATTGGAAACTGGGAAACTGGAATCACATGATTTGAAAGTGGGATAACTTCTTCATCCCAACTCCTATGAGATTTATTCAACTTCCTGGTGATTCTCCACCACTTTATGTATCCAAATCAAGCTTCTCACAAAGAGATTCATCCTGGTTTGATTGGAACGACGAAGAAGCTTGCTATTCCCAAACTGGGAAACTGGAATCACCTGATTTGAAAGTGGGATAACTTCTTCATCCCAACTCCTATGAGATTTATTCAACTTCCTGGTGATTCTCCACCACTTTATGTATCCAAATCAAGCTTCTCACAAAGTGATTCATCCTGGTTTGATTGGAAGGACGAAGAAGCTGTGCTATTCCAAACTGGGGAAACTGGAATCCTGATTTGAAAGTGGGATAACTTCTTCATCCCAACTCCTATGAGATTTATTCAACTTCCTGGTGATTCTCCACCACTTTATGTATCCAAATCAAGCTTCTCACAAAGTGATTCATCCTGGTTTGATTGAAGGACGAAGAAGAAGCTGTGCTATTCCCAAATGGGAAACTGGAATCACCTGATTTGAAGGGGGATAAACTTCTTCATCCAACTCTATGAGATTTATTCAACTTCCTGGGATTCTCCAACCACTTTAGTATCAAAAATCAAGCTTCTCACAAAGTGATTCATCCTGGTTTGATTGGAACGACGAAGAAGCTGTGCTATTCCCAAACTGGGGGAAACTGGAATCACCTGATTTGAAAGTGGGATAACTTCTTCATCCCAACTCCTATGAGATTTATTCAACTTCTGGTGATTCTCCACCACTTTATGTATCCAAATCAGCTTCTCACAAAGTGATTCATCCTGGTTTGATTGGAAGGAAGAAGAAGCTGTGCTATTCCCAAACTGGGGAAACTGGAATCACCTGATTGAAAGTGGGATAACTTCTTCATCCAACTCCTATGAGATTTATTCAACTTCCTGGTGATTCTCCACCACTTTATGTATCCAAATCAAGCTTCCACAAAGTGATTCATCCTGGTTTGATGGAAAGGAAGAAGAAGAAGCTGTGCTATTCCAAACTGGGGAAACTGGAATCACCTGATTTGAAAATGGGATAACTTCTTCATCCCAACTCCTATGAGGTTTATTCAACTTCCTGTGATTCTCCACCACTTTATGTATCCAAATCAAGCTTCTCACAAAGAGATTCATCCTGGTTTGATGGAACGACGAAGAAGCTGTGCTATTCCCAAACTGGGAAACTGGAATCACCTGATTTGAAAGGGGATAACTTCTTCATGCCAAATCCTATGAGATTTATTCAACTTCCTGGTGATTCTCCACCACTTTATGTATCCAAATCAAGCTTCTCACAAAGTGATTCATCCTGGTTTGATTGGAAGGACGAAGAAGCTGTGCTATTCCCAAACTGGGAAACTGGAATCACCTGATTGAAAGTGGGATAACTTCTTATCCCAACTCCTATGAGATTATTCAACTTCCTGGTGATTCTCCACCACTTTATGTATCCAAATCAAGCTTCTCACAAAGTGATTCATCCTGGTTTGATTGGAACGACGAAGAAGCTGTGCTATTCCCAAACTGGGGAAACTGGAATCACCTGATTTGAAAGTGGGATAACTTCTTCATCCCAACTCCTATGAGATTTATTCAAATTCCTGGTGATTCTCCACCACTTTATGTATCCAAATCAAGCTTCTCACAAAGTGATTCATCCTGGTGTGATGGATTGACGAAGAAGAAGAGAGAAGCTGTGCTATTCCCAAACTGGGAAATGGAATCACCTGATTTGAAAGTGGGATAACTTTTCATCCCAACTCCTATGAGATTTATTCAACTTCCTGGTGATTCTCCACCACTTTATGTATCCAAATCAAGCTTCTCACAAGAGATTCATCCTGGTTTGATTGGAAGGACGAAGAAGCTTTGCTATTTCCAAACTGGAAAACTGGAATCACCTGATTTTGAAAGTGGATAAACTTCTTCATCCCAACTCCTATGAGTTTATTCAACTTCTGTGATTCTCCACCACTTTATGTATCCAAATCAAGCTTCTCAAAAGTGATTCATCCTGGTTTGATTGGAACGACGAAAGAAAGAGCTGTGCTATTCCCAAACTGGGAAACTGAATCACTGATTTGAAAGTGGGGATAAATTCTTCTCCCAACTCCTATGAGGATTATTCAACTTCCTGGTGATTCTCCACCACTTTTGTATCAAAATCAAGCTCTCACAAAGAGATTCATCCTGGTTTGATTGGAAAGGAGAAGAAGCTGTGCTATTCCCAAACTGGGAAACTGGAATCCCCTGATTTGAAAGTGGGATAACTTCTTCATCCCAACTCCTATGAGATTATTCAACTTCTGGTGATTCTCCACCACTTATGTATCAAAATCAAGCTTCTCACAAAGTGATTCATCTGGTGATTGGAAGGACGAAGAAGCTGTGCTATTCCCAAACTGGGAAACTGGAATCACCTATTTGAAAGGGGGGATAACTTCTTCATGCCAACTCCTATGAGATTTATTCAACTTCCTGGTGATTCTCCACCACTTTATGTATCCAAACAAGCTTCTCACAAAGTGATTCATCCTGGTTTGTGGAACGAGAAGAAGATGTGCTATTCCCAAAATGGGAAACTGAATCACCTGATTGAAAGTGGGATAACTTCTTCATCCCAACTCCTATGAGATTTATTCAACTTCCTGGTGATTCTCCAACACTTTATGTATCCAAATCAAGCTTCTCACAAAGTGATTCATCCTGGTTTTGATTGGAAAGGACGAAGAAGCTGTGCTATTCCCAAACTGGGAAACTGGAATCACCTGATTTGAAAGTGGGAGAAACCTTCATCCCAACTCCTATGAGATTTATCAACTTCCTGGTGATTCTCACCACTTTTTATGTATCCAAATCAAGCTTTCACAAAGTGATCATCCTGGTTTGATTGGAAGGACGAAGAAGAAGCTGTGCTATTCCCAAACTGGGAAACTGGAATCACCTGATTTTGAAAGTGGGGAATAACTTCTTCATGCCAACTCCTATGAGATTTATTCAACTTCTGATGATTCTCCACCACTTTATGTATCCAAATCAAGCTTCTT
>NW_026016814.1:102500-107500 GCF_020379485.1 Brassica napus | reverse complement strand
AATTCCAAGTGGAATTCAAACAAACCAACTCACAGTGTTCTAGGCGAGAAGCAGCTGGTTGATCGGAGAGGACTTGGCCAAAACCCAAGGGACGCCTTGACTGGACTGGACTGGACTGATCTTGACTTGGACACAACCTCGGCTTCATCATGAAGAAACTGACAGGTCTGGACAGACTGATCTGGACAGAACCTCCTTTAGCTTCTGGACAGTTCTTCGGACTTCCCGCGGAGTATCGAGCAGAACTTCGACTGATCTGAACCCGTGGAACTGAACTAATCTTGGACAGCACCTCCACTTGATTGTAGGAGAATATGACTGGCTTGGACGGATTGAATTGGACAGAGCTTCCGCGTCACAATCGTAGAGAATCGCTGATTGGACGGAACTGGCCTTCTCGGTGGAGTATCGGTCTTCAGAATCGACCATACTCTAGAATCGATCACTTCCTTTCTCTCTCTCTCTCTCTCTATAGCCACGTTGACTTGACTCCCATCTGATCTGATCTTCACTTGATTGACCTTCAGTTGGACAGAACCTTCCCAAGGCGATGACTCGAAATCAATAGAGAACTGATCTCGAAAACTCTCTAAAACTCTCGAAATAGCTCGGAATCACTTGCTTTCTTTTTCTACTTTTCTCTCAAGGTTTTAACTTTGTTTGGACAGGTCTGGATGTGAAGAAATGAGCTGGGGTCGTGGGGTATTTATAGGAGACACCAGCCAATCAGCTTCAGGTTGGTGGCAGCCCGTGTGTCGCTCCGCATGGCTCCGGACGCATGCACGGCGACACCTCGTGCTCCACATGGCTGGCTGCATGTCCAGGACACATGCAGGACGCCACCACTCCTCCCAGATGTCAGGCTGCATGACTGGAGCTCATGCAAGGCGCCACACATCCTCACACATGTCGATCAGCATGCTTCGGTTGCATGCGTCGCGACATCTCGTGCTTGGCCGATCCACCTCGTGCTCCACATGGCTGGCTGCATGTCCAGGACACATGCAGGACGCCACCACTCCTCCCAGATGTCAGGCTGCATGACTGGAGCTCATGCAAGGCGCCACACATCACACACATGGCTGGCCGCATGCTTCGGTTGCATGCGCGGAGACACCTCGTGCTTGGTCGATCCACCTCGTGCTTCTACATGTCAAGCTGCATGTGCAGCTTACATGCACGTCGACACCTCGAGCTTCTGTAGACACTCATCTTGCTGGACAGTTGACACCACGTTCTGAACCCATGCAACAAGCCACCTCGAGCTTCTCGGTCCATTGGCCTGATTTCGGTCCTTCCGGTAAATTTCTGACCGCGATCAATCCCGAATATTTTTCTTCTCCCATTCAGATGAGTTTAATATTTTTAATAAACTCCAATCTGAAGTCTGACCTTGGCGGTAAATATTTCCCGAGCCTTCGGCTTCCTCAAAGAATTTCATAATACCGAAATTAGGGTTTTCGTCCAATTTCGGGTTTTCCCGTCGTGCTTCAATCCCGTCGTGCTTGCTTCCCGTCGTGCTTACTTCCCGTCGTGCTTAATTCCCATCATGTTTCCAATGTCTTCGAATAATATTCCGCTGATACGAAGTTTCGCGGAAAACTTCGTGCTGAAGAAACGTCATTCTTCCAAAACGTCGAGCTTCTAAACCGTCGTGCTTCCAAAAATGTTATGCTTCCAAAACGTCCGTCTCATCAATCTAAGACATCTTCTAACTATGGTCGAGCAACTTATTCGACTCATAGTTCACTCACGATCACTTCTTTCCCACCTCGTACTTCAAAGCTTCTTGATCGATCCATATCGCATGCGACTCGACCACCACAAAGATACTCGACCACTCTTTTCTTTCTTTTTTTTTTTTTTTTTTAACGGGTTTCTACATTCTCCCCCCCTTAATAGAATTCGTCCTCGAATTCTTAGTTGCGCAATTGCTCGTCTTCACAACATTCTCCCTCGTCTCCATAACCTCTTTACTCTGTCCACCACGGTTCCTTGAGTGTCCTCTTCAAGGCCTCCACAATTGTCTTCATATCTCTCACTTGAATGATCACTGAGTCATCCTCTTTCTTTTACTCTGCCATAACACACTCATTGCCCTGATACTATCTTGTCCATGCTCGTCCTGATTTCCAACTTTCTCGATCTTTGTCTTCCCAACTACTGATGAAGTCCTTTCCCAACGAAGTTTGTTTCCTCCCATCTGTCCAGTCCATACCACTGTCCAGTTCTCTGAATCTGTCTCCCTCTTTCGCTTCGGGTTTGGGTTTGGCCTCGAACTCCCTCCACTTTAAGGTTTTCATCCCTTAAAGTTCCGATCAACAAACATACTTACTCGCTGCAACTCAAAAGAACACTTAACATGCAAGTTAGTAGACAATTAATCAAATAATCTACTAACCTAGCAAATACTAACAATGCAACCTAACCGCAATTCTAACCAGCAACCTAACAGTTCTACCCAAGCAACCTAACAGTTCTAGATTCCACTATCTCAATCCTAATTTCCTAAAACCACAAATCCTATCGCTGGACGTGACCGGTTTCCCTAATGCCTTTTGTGACTCATTTTGACTCGATAAATATTTAAAACCGATTAAATCATGAGTTCCGGAAGCATGGACGAAACCATGCTCTGATACCACCTCTGTAACACCCCCGAACCGTCCTAAGCATAGGTCGACCCACCGGCCAACAATCAAACAAGAACATGACCGACGGACGACCCACACCAAGGGTTGGAGATGAAAGGCCAACCGGCCAGCCAACAATCAAACAAGAACATGACTGACCGTCCAACCCAACACCATGGTCCGGAAGCGCTACGTGACGGGCTAGGGACAATCCGGTCAGAGTCACAAACTTTACTCCACGACCTAGACCAGTTCATCCACTAACTCGTCCCGCTGCGTCAAGGCATAAGGCTTTGCAACCCGTACCTAGAGTTAGCGTTTTCCGTTAGATCAAGGCCTAAGGCTTTTCAACCCGTACCTCGACCTAACGTTGTGTTAGACCGGACTAGTCAAATATCAGAGTACTCATGAAGCGCATATAAAACAATTACTTTATTGATTCGAGAAATATCCATACATTGATATAATTCGAGACCGGTCCCGGCCTAATGCCAAATCGAGTCAACTAAACACAAATCCACAATACCGTTTACAAAAGGCATGAAAATCTACACCGGCGGTCCTAACGTCCAGCACCAAGCTATCCGATCATCCTTACCTAAAGCGACCTGCAAAAAGGACAACGGAGTTGGATGAGTAACCTAATGTTACTCAGTGAGCTGGCGGCCTCTACCCGCAACCTAGACTCTACCCAGACAACCCAAAATAACAATCAATCTAGCCCTAGCATGCAATAAAAGCTAAGGCTAAGCAAACCGTTACTAAGTTAGACTTGGCCTCCTGCCATGATCTAGCTTCAAGTAACGGGAACCTGCATAAAAACAAGTCAACAAACAATCCCTAGTTAACCATATATACGCCTGAGTTCAATACTCATGTAGTGTTAGACACTTAGACTATGCAAGTATCATTAATCGATCGACCAACAATCAAACAAGAACATGATCGGCCAACCAATGATACCGCATAGCTTTAATATCCACCACCCTTCACAAGCAATCACTCAAACACATACAGGCCAACGTCAGGCCTACACTAACGAAATACACATCAAGCCTAATCCGGTACCTAAACCAGACTTAGGACTTAATGTCAGAACCTGCAAGCAAATCAATCAACCACAATCACAATAATAACTATGAGTATCTACGACTCGATCTAACTCGTAGCACCGTATATCGGTGCTACACTAACTCGAGGGTTCTATAACCCTCTACGACACTCTAACACAACACTCTAACCTGGGCCCTGGTGACTTCGTGTTCCTCCTCTCTATCGGCAATATCCTATCTCCCTACCACAAAGGCCAGAAGAAGGAACTTTCAACCGACCGCGGCCCACAGTCCTTCGGGTCACCGCGCGACAGCCCACAGTCCTTCGGGTCACTGCCACATTACACCGTCGTGTAATACTCAGCCATAGTACATGACACCGTTCGTCTGAGTCTTCCCGATCCAGCGAATAAGGGGTTTCCTTGAACCCGCTGGGTACGAGGCCGAGGAAACACTAATCACCCCTACACAAGCCTAGTATGGGCGGGTCACGCACATACTGTCGGCACACTCACACAACACAAACTCAATCTAGAACCTAACCTAAAGATAAAGTTCCAGATCCTAACTAGACACGACTCCACAAGACTAACCATAGTACCAGTAGTCCGGCCTATATGGCCTAAGACCCTTAGTACTAACTACTAAACAATAATATCAATACTAAACAACACAATCAAACCGTTACCCAGATAGTCCAGCCTCCCGCTGAGAAACTATCTTTAAAGATAACGGGAACCTGCACTCAACAATATCAACACGCAATAATAGAAAACATGATGCATCCTAGCCCTAGTCCTAGTCAGGTTATTAACTCAGTCTTAATTCCATTCATCTCAGCTTAGCCCTTGCTAAACTGAGTCCGGTTCCATAAATAAAATAACCCTAAGGACTCTACCATTCAATAACGTGATCATTCTACTCTATATGCAGACTCGATCTACCCTAAATTCCAAGTGGAATTCAAACAAACCAACTCACAGTGTTCTAGGCGAGAAGCAGCTGGTTGATCGGAGAGGACTTGGCCAAAACCCAAGGGACGCCTTGACTGGACTGGACTGGACTGATCTTGACTTGGACACAACCTCGGCTTCATCATGAAGAAACTGACAGGTCTGGACAGACTGATCTGGACAGAACCTCCTTTAGCTTCTGGACAGTTCTTCGGACTTCCCGCGGAGTATCGAGCAGAACTTCGACTGATCTGAACCCGTGGAACTGAACTAATCTTGGACAGCACCTCCACTTGATTGTAGGAGAATATGACTGGCTTGGACGGATTGAATTGGACAGAGCTTCCGCGTCACAATCGTAG
>NW_026016814.1:75000-80000 GCF_020379485.1 Brassica napus | reverse complement strand
TGCTCTCAGCTGGTGTGCTGGACGTTTTAGCCATCACCACATAGATTTCATTCTATATTTACTAACCTCTTTAGGTTTAGTATAAGCACAAGGAATTTCTTATAAAACCTCTTATGTATATGGACTGTTTATTGATTGTCTTTTATACAACTCCAAGATCAATGATCATGTGTGATCAATTTCTTTTACTATATGCAGCTGCTTTTCAGTCCATGAATCAGCTTAGGAACGAAGCTGTTCTCTTATCTTATATTATCTTATCCAGTGATCCATATGCTGCTTACTACATCAGTATCTATTCTTTTTCTTATGACCAGACTGGTTTAATATCGAAAATCTGTAGCAGCAATCACCACATAGGAGTTCATCTCCTTATAATCTGTTCCTTTGATCTCTGTGAGTACCTTGTGTAACAAGCTATGATCTAATGCTGTTAATATGAAGACATGGACACTCTAGGTCACGTGATTATGTGTCTTCTCTCACGGTTTCTTTTATCTCACAAGATCCATCTATTTCACTGGTTTATCGGATGGCGTTTCTGTATATGTACATGGCCAATACGCTCATCTCTCTTTAGATACTTTGAACCTCCACGTTTTTCTTTCTATTCTTTATAATCTTTATGATTCTATGATTGTATGATGAGTACTCATTCGTGGGTTCTCTGATCCTCGCTTTATCTCTTTATGTTCAAGTGCTATTCTCTTATGCATCTTTATATAGATGTTCATGTGTGTGTGTCGACACCTTCATGTGTTTCCATTATGTTCCAGACATGATCTGATCACTTTGAGATTTCATTATCCAGGACCCTTGTTACCTAGTAGCTTGGCGTCCCAAGACTACTTGGTTTGGTACCTTAGATGTGTAGCTGGCAGCCTTTTCTCTATGTCTGGTACGGTTTCTCTTATCAACTTCGGATCTGTCTCTATGCACCTTTTCTTTCTATCCGAGTTTCCTTTATCTTTATGGAACACTTGGTCTATCTTGTATAGACTCTTAGCAACTTGATTATGTCTCTTCTAGGACGTTTCATTTGGTGCTAAGCTGGTTATGACTTAATCATTCTTTTCGGGTCAGTGTCTGGCATCTCGATTAGCTTCTCAATTGGCTATCTTTATATTATCTTTCTTTGGACGTCTTATATCATATTCTCTAGTCCGAGGATCTTGCCAAGACAATGATGGTTAAAACCATTCTTATCATTCCTTTACTCTTTCTTTATCCAGCTTATAATCTTTCTCCTTTAATGTTTGGATAGTCGGATGCTTTTGGTCATGCAATCCGTACCTGGCCTTTATTCAATCACCCATGTTTTGGCTCAAGGTCTCTTTGAATTCGTGGAGAAAGTAATACTCCTATCCAACATATATTCCCAATCCTCTTTTGAGGTTCCATCTTAGACGGCACACATATGTATGTGGTGGTTTATTTCAATGAACTCTTAAGATGTTTGTCTGGTTTTAATGACCCGTATTCATTCTTTAGATGGGAATATCTATGCTCACTTATATGGCCTGATGCATATGATCTTATTATCATTCTATACATGTAAATTCATTATGTCCCCAAGCATATAGGTAATGGCCGAATCTTTTATAGGTAATGGCCTTTCCGGCCGGTTATGGCCTTTGCGGCCAGGCCGTTGTCTCTCATGGTCTCTTCGGCCTCTTTGGCCGAGTCATGGACTGTGTGCGGCCAAGCCTGCACTATTCAGACAAGTCACGGCCAAGTCATGGCCAAGCTGTTTATAGGTGATAGCCTCTTTGGTTTGGCCGTTTGTATCATGGCCTCTCTTGGCCGGTAATGGCCCTTTATGGCCTAATGGCCAAGCCATATAACATGGTCTTTAGACCATAGTACACGAACTTGTAGTATTGATCATGGGTTTATCCTCTCTCCCCCTCATGACCATACTATAAGGTCGTGGTGCTTTGGGATTATTAAGCCTAATGAGTTTCCCTATGTGTACATGTTTCACAACGTGAGATTTTTACGGGATAACTTGTGCCTTTTCAATTTCTTTGCATCAAGTTAAACTTTAGGATGGCTAATCCTATCTTGCCATATAGTGTATATTTCGTGGGCTATGTCTTTATCACACCACCTCTCTTGCCTCTTATCATACTGATCTTGTAGCATAGTTTTAAATCAGTAGGGATCATTGGTATAGTTTTCGATCACTTTCTTTCAAGGTCTTAGGCGATTTTTCTTTCAAAATCTGAAGGAACTTGTTTCCTTCTAGTTTGTCCATTGTTTCTTATTTGGAAACCATTCATTATAACTCAATGGACCACGTTTTCTTTGGGTGTATATAATGCCTTATAGGCAAATGCCTTAGCCATAGTTTCTTTACTATGCTTGCTATACCATTCATGGTTTTATTGGTTTTATGCCCTTTAGGCAATACTTTAAAACATCCATATGTTCAAGTAAGATCAGGCAAGATTCAATAAACTTAAAACCAATTCCATTATATATAAAAATCGTGAATGATCCTTAGGTTAAAACACAATTGCAATCATAAAGCAATAAGACTAGTCGTATCGAAATTTGGTCTCTGCCAGAAGCAGTCATGCGATTAGGTCAGTATAAGTGGCGAAGCCTTTTATTCTATACTGTTGTTGCAGTATGACATTTCAACACATGGAATGTGGAATAGGACTTCTCTAGTAACTCTTTCTTGGTTACTACTTCACCACAAAGTCTCAGCACCGAGACTGTCTTAAACAAGACTGAGTTGTACTCATCCATGACTTTGTAATCCAAGAATCTTAGATTCTTCTAGTCATTTCTAGCCTTTGGAAGCAACACCGTTTTATGGTGGTAATTTCTATGCTGTGAAGCATACCCAAAGTCTAGTGGATTTTCCATAGTGATGTACTGATCTTTTAGACCTTCAATGAGATGATGGAATATTGTACCAATTCATTCTCATTGTTGTCCTTGGTGATTGTATCACCAAGTCCCTTTTCGATATCTAAGTCACATTGTCATTTAATATTTAGGTTCACAATGTTGTCATGTAGCCGCATGATATTTAACAAGCTCGGCCACAAACAAGTTCTTACGCATCTATGAAAACAATCGATCATGGTGTGAGTCAGGTCACACGGCCATGTCTTGTGATGCTTAGACCTCACGACCATCTTAGTGTGATACAGCAATCTTAGAGATTGGTTCATGTTATAATCTGGTTTATATATCCATCCGGATATAAGGCCATACGGCTTTGCAATGTAATGCCTTTAGACTTTCACGATTATTATGTGATACAACGATCTTAAGGATCGGATCATGATGCAGTCCGGGTCATGTGACTATCCGGATGCTAGGCTATACAGCCACTTAGATATGTATTAAGCCACACGGCTTTGTAATTGATGCTTTAGATCACACATCATATTAGTGATACGCGATCTTAAAGATCGTTCATGAGATATGCAAACACAAGGTCGCATGATCATTCAATATGATTCTCTCTAGACCATACGGTCATATATTGTGATGCCTTAAGCTTCACGTATTTATGTGATACATCAATCCTAAGGATTGGATCATTATGCAATCCGTTTCTATAACCATCCGGATGCTAGGCATACGGCCATATACAATGGGGATTTTTAATAAAGTGTTTCAATCCTATTGCATATTCTATTAGGTAATCTAGCAACCTAACTTTCATTTGATAACAAAACCTTTCATCTTTTAAAGTTTTAAGGTTTCAAGGCCTTAGATCTTTAAATCGAATTTAGAGTTTTAAGATATTTCAAACAATCTCGATGAATCATCAAAACACTCAAGTTTCAATTAAAACCGATTTTACTAAATTTAGGGTTTTGGGGATTTCAATACTTTTGATCTTTGATCAAGGGGATTTTATTTGAGATTCAAAACCTTTAAGGCTCTGATTTAATTATCAATGATCAATCTCTTTCTTAGGTTTGATCGAACTTTTAGAGCTTCGATTACTCATAGGGTATTGATCTATTATCCTATGGCTTTTAGTTTTAGGGATTATCTTTAGGGTTTCAATCTTTACAAAACAACCAGGTTCGACTCATGTTCTAGATTAGGATTACCTTTGTCTGCAGATGTAGAAACCGGACCTCCAAATGGAACCTCGGACGCGAGCTGGACGGACGCTGCCTCCTATCGTCGCGAGTGCTTCCTTTGAGCTGGTTGATTGCGAACTCGAGCTGCCTGTGATGTGAACGTGAGCTGGCTCTGTTTGAACAGAAGCTGAGGACGTCTAGGATCAGGAACACCTTATGGCTGGATCTGATCGAATGCTGACGCTGGAATTCAAGCAAGGCGAATTAGGGTTTAGGGATTAATCTTGCACCAATTCCTCTCAGCTCATGAAACAATAAACAAGGTATTAGATTACATGAACATCATAATCTGAACAAGATATCATCAAATAACTAAGGTATAATGAACTTATCTTTCACAAGATTTGAATTTGGATAGAAAATCTTGTTTGCTCGGATTAGGGTTCCAAGAACTAAAGTCGGCGCCGTGTATTGTTGCTGCGAGTGTGGGCGCGTCTGAGATCGGATCGACGAACGGTTTGCGGTGATGGATTCGTCTCATCAAGAGCTTCAATTTGATATGTGGCTCGTCGTCTGGTTCGTCGGGGTTGGAGAGACGATCGATTTGAAGTTCCGCCTGATTTAGGGTTTATGTGTGACGGATTTTGGTTATGGTTTTGTCTCAGGGTCTGGAGACTATCGTGCTGATAACGTGTTGTAAAAGAAGGGTTTGAGACTGAATATTTTGTGTTATTATTAATTATGAACAAAGGGGGTTCCTTATATAAGGATTACAAGATAGAGATAAATGGAAAGAGTACTTATCCTAATCCTACATGAAATAGGAAATCTACTAATACATAAAAGGAAAGATAACATCTATAAGGAAAAGGAAGGGTTTCCTTTTCTCTCCAAGCTTGTGGCCGCCTCTCTCTCTCCTGAAGTCGGCTCTCTCTCTCTCTC
>NW_026016814.1:57500-60000 GCF_020379485.1 Brassica napus | reverse complement strand
CTCTCATGGTCTCTTCAGCCTCTTTGGCCGAGTCATGGACTGTGTGCTGCCAAGGCTGCACTATGAGGCCAAGTCACGGCCAAGTCATGGCCAGGTCGTGGCCAAGCTGTTTATAGGTGATAGCCTCTTTGGTTTGGCCGTTTGTATCATGGCCTCTCTTTGGTCGGGTAATGGCCCTTTATGGCCGAGTAATGGCCGAGCCATATATCATGGTCTTTTTAGACCATAGTACACGAACTTGTAGTATTGATCATGGGTTTATCCTCTCTCCCCCTCATGACCATACTATAAGGTCGTGGTGCTTTGGGATTATTAAGCCTAATAAGTTTCCCTATGTGTACATGTTTCACAACGTGAGATCTTTACGGGATAACTTTGTGCCTTTTCAATTTCTTTGCATCAAGTTTAAGCTTTAGGATGGCTAATCCTATCTTGCCATATAGTGTATAATTTCGTGGGCTATGTCTTTATAGTCACCACCTCTCTTGCCTCTTATCATACTGATCTTTGTAGCATAGTTTTAAATCAGTAGGGATCATTGGTATAGTTTTCGATCACTTTCTTTCAAGGTCTTAGGCGATTTTTCTTTCAAAATCTGAAGGAACTTGCTTCCTTCTAGTTTGTCCATTGTTTCTTATTTGGAAACCATTCATTATAACTCAATGGACCACGTTTTCTTTGGGTGTATATAATGCCTTATAGGCAAATGCCTTAGCCATAGTTTCTTTTCTATGCTTGCTATACCATTCATGGTTTTATTGGTTTTATGCCCTTTAGGCAATACTTTAAAACATCCATATGTTCAAGTAAGATCAGGCAAGATTCAATAAACTTTAAAACCAATTCCATTATATATAAAATCGTGAATGATCCTTAGGTTAAAACACAATTGCAATCATAAAGCAATAAGACTAGTCGTATCGAAATTTGGTCTCTGCCAGAAGCAGTCATGCGATCAGGTCAGTATAAGTGGCGAAGCCTTTTATTCTATACTGTTGTTACAGTATGACATTTAACACATGGAATGTGGAATAGGACTTCTCTAGTAACTCTTTCTTGGTTACTATTTCACCACAAAGTCTCAGCACCGAGACTGTCTTAAACAAGACTGAGTTGTACTCATCCATGACTTTGTAATCCAAGAATCTTAGATTCTTCTAGTCATTTCTAGCCTTTGGAAGCAACACCGTTTTATGGTGGTAATTTCTATGCTGTGAAGCATACCCAAAGTCTAGTGGATTTTCCATAATGATGTACTGATCTTTTAGACCTTCAATGAGATGATGGAATATTGTACCAATTCATTCTCATTGTTGTCCTTGGTGATTGTATCACCAAGTCCCTTTTCGATATCTAAGTCACATTGTCATTTAATATTTAGGTTCACAATGTTGTCATGTAGCCGCATGATATTTAACAAGCTCGGCCACAAACAAGTCCTTACGCATCTATGAAAACAATCGATCATCGTGTGAGTCAGGTCACACGGCCATGTCTTGTGATGCTTAGACCTCACGACCATCTTAGTGTGATACAACAATCTTAGAGATTGGTTCATGTTATAATCTGGTTTATATATCCATCCGGATATAAGGCCATACGGCTTTGCGATGTAATGCTTTAGACTTTCACGATTATTATGTGATACAACGATCTTAAGGATCGGATCATGATGCAGTCCGGGTCATATGTGACTATCCGGATGCTAGGCCATACAGCCACTTAGATATGTATTAAGCCACACGGCTTTGTAATGTGATGCTTTAGATCACACGATCATATTAGTGATACAGCGATATTAAAGATCGGTTCATGAGATATGCAAACAAGGTCGCATGATCATTCAGATATGATGTCTCTCTAGACCATACGGTCATATATTGTGATGCCTTAAGCTTCACGGTATTTATGTGATACATCAATCCTAAGGATTGGATCATTATGCAATCCGGTTTCTATAACCATCCGGATGCTAGGCCATACGGCCATATACAATAGGGGATTATTTAATATAAGTGTTTTCAATCCTATTGCATATCTATTAGGTAATCTAGCAACCTAACTTTCATTTGATAACAAAACCTTTTCAATCTTTTAAAGTTTTAAGGTTTCAAGGCCTTAGGATCTTTAAATTCGAATTTAGAGTTTTAAGATAATTCTAATAACATCTCGAGGTGATCAATCAAAACACTCAAGTTTCAAATTAAAACCGATTTTACTAAATTTAGGGTTTTAGGGGATTTCGAATACTTTGATCTTTGATCAAGGGGATTTTAATTTGAGATTCAAAACCTTTAAGGCTCTGATTTTAATTGATCAATGGATCAATCTCTTTCTTAGGTTTAGATCGAACTTATAGAGCTTCGATTTACTCATAGGGTATTGATCTATTATCCTATGGCTTTTAGTTTTAGAGATTATCTTTTAGGGTTTCAATCTTTACAAGACAACCAGGTTCGACTCATGTTCTCAGAATTAGGATTACCTTTGTCTTGCAGAT